>NC_080377.1:76784792-77016245 GCF_014773155.1 Arachis stenosperma | reverse complement strand
ATGGAAAGTGTGGGACGAAATTGTGATCACTGTTCTTTGATTGCATTTATTGTAGAATTGTGGAACTTAGGATTTTTGGCACGAGTGGACACAACTCCGTTCAACTAACCAGCAAGTGTACTGGGTCGTCCAAGTAATAAACCTACGTGAGTAAGGTCGATCCCACAGAGATTGTTGGTATGAAGCAAGCTATGGTCACCTTGTAGATCTCAGTCAGGCGGATTAAACATGATACTTGATTAGATTCAATAATAAAGTAAAATAATAAAGGGATAGGATACTTATGCAGATTCATTGGTGGAATTTCAGATAAGTGGATGAGATGCTGTATGGCTCAAGGACGCTGCTCTCCCACTGCTTCTATTCAATCCTTCTTACTCCTTTCCATGGCAAGCTGTGTTTAGGGGTTCACCATCAGCGGTGGCTACTTTCATCCTCTCAGGAAAATGATCCTATGCGGCTGTCACTCGCACGGCTAATCGTCTGGAGGCATCACGCATGTTGATGGCTACATCCCATCCTCGCAGTGAAAACTAATGCTCACGCACTCTGTCACAGTACGGCTAATCACTGGTTGGTTCCGCGCCTACTGGAATAGAATCCCTTGATTCTTTGCGTCTGTCACTAACGCCCAGCACTTGCAAGTTTGAAGCACGTCCCATCATTCATTACCGGAATCCTACTCGAATACCACAGACAAGGTTAGACTTTCCGGATTCCCAGGATCCTACTCGGAATACCACAGACAAGGTGAGACTTTCTGGATCCTCATATGCCGCATCTATCTAGCTTATACCACGAAGATTCTGTTGGGGAATCTAAGAGATACACATTCAAGCTCTGTTGCATGTAGAACGGAAGTGGTTGTCAATCACGCGCGTTCATAAGTGAGAATGATAATGAGGGTTATCTAATCATCACATCATCATGTTCTTGGGTGCGAATGAATATCTTGGAATAAGAATAAAAGAGATTGAATAAAAAAAAATAGAACTGCATTAATACTTGAGGTACAGCAGAGCTCCACATTAATCTATGGTGTGCAGAAACTCCACCGTTGAAAATACATAAGTAAAAGGTTCAGGCATGGCCGAATGGCCAGCCCCCATGATCTGAGAACTATGCGTCCCCAAGATGTCAAATACATTAGTTAAATGTTCTATTTATAATAAACTAGCTCCTAGGTTTACATGAGTAATTATGATGCATAAATCCACTTCCGGGGCCCACTTGGTGTATGTTTGGGCTGAGCTTGATCAATCCACGAGCTGAGGCTTCTCTTGGAGTTGAACTCCGAGTTATGACGTGTTTTGGGCGTTCAACTCCGGATCATGACGTTTTTCTGGCGTTTAACTCTAGACAGCATCATGAACTTGGCGTTCAACCGCCAAGTTACGTCGTCATTTCCGAATAAAGTATGGACTATTATATATTTCTGGAAAGCCCTGGATGTCTACTTTCCAACGCCGTTGAGAGCGCGCCAATTGGAGTTCTGTAGCTCCAGAAAATCTATTTCGAGTGCAGGGAGGTCAGAATCCAACAGCATCAGCAGTCCTTTTGTCAGCCTTCTTCAGAGTTTTGCTCAAATCCCTCAATTTCAGTCAGAATTACCTGAAATCACAGAAAAACACACAATCATAGTAAAGTCCAGAAATGTGAATTTAACATAAAAACTAAGGAAAACATCCCTAAAAGTAGCTTGAACTTACTAAAAACTACCTAAAAACAATGCCAAAAAAGCTTAAATTATCCTCATCACACCACAAACTTAAATTGTTGCTTGTCCCCAAGCAACTGAAAATCAAATAGGATAAAAGAAGAGAATATACTATAAATTCAAAAATATCAATGAATATTAATTATAATTAAATGAGCGGACTTGTAGCTTTTGCTTCTGAACAGTTTTGGCATCTCACTTTTTCCTTTGTAGTTTAGAGGGAATGGCGTCTCTGGGGAACTTAGAATTTGGGATAGTGTTATTGACTTTCTAGTTAAGCATGTTGATCTTGAACACAGCTACTTATGAGTCTTGGCCGTGGCCCTAGGCACTTTGTTTTCCAGTATTACCATCGGATACATAAATGCCACAGACACATAACTGGGTGAACCTTTTCAGATTGTGACTTAGCTTTGCTAAAGTCCCCAGTTAGTGGTGTCCAGAGCTCTTAAGCACACTCTTTTGCCTTGGATCACGACTTAACCACTTAGTCTCAAGCTTTTCACTTGGACCTTCATGACACAAGCACATGGTTAGGGACAGCTTGATTTAGCCGCTTAGGCCTGGATTTTATTTCCTTGGGCCTCCTATCCATTGATGCTCAAAGCCTTGGATCCTTTTTACCCTTGCCTTTTGGTTTTAAGGGCTATTGGCTTTTTCTACTGCTCCTTCTTTTTCTATATACTCTTTTTAGCTCCATTTTTTTTTCGAATGCTTCTTCTTTTTCACTGCTTTTCTTGCTTCAAGAATCAATTTCATGATTTTTCAGATCATCAATAACATTTCTCTTTGTTCATCATTCTTCAAGAGCCAACAAATTTAACACTCATAAACAACAATATCAAAAGACATATGCACTGTTCAATCATTCATTCAGAAAACAAAAAGTATTGTCACCACATCAATATAATTAAATTAAATTCAAGGATAAATTCGAAATTCATGTACTTCTTGTTCTTTTGAATTAAAACATTTTTCTTTTAAGAGAGGTGAAGGATTAATGGAATTTATTCATAGCTTTAAGGCATGGTTACATACTAATGATCATGAAATAAAGACACAAAACATAGATAAACACAATATTAAAAACCGAAAAACAGAAAGAAATAAAGAACA
This sequence comes from Arachis stenosperma, assembly GCF_014773155.1. NCBI lineage: Eukaryota > Viridiplantae > Streptophyta > Magnoliopsida > Fabales > Fabaceae > Arachis > Arachis stenosperma. The sequence goes on along the minus strand of NC_080377.1, from coordinate 77,013,412 downwards.
AGGAATGCATCCACCTTTAGTGGCGTCTTCTTCTTGAAGGACCAATGATGTTCTTAAGCTCTTCTATGTCCCTTCCTTGCCTTTGTTGCTTGATTCCTAGTAATTTTGGTGTTCCTCCCCTTAGTTGCTTCCAATATTTGTGTGGAGGACAACTTATCCCCTGAGGTATCTCAGGGATCTCTTGATTTGCAGCCACATGTTCTACCACTGAGCTATGACGGCTTATATTTAGTCTTTCCATCTCCCATGACTCAGAGGTGGAAGCTTTTTGTCTTCCCTTTTGAGGTTTCTCTGGCTTTAGGTGCCATTAATGGTAATGGAAAAGCAAAAAAGCTATGCTTTTACCACACCAAACTTAAAATATTGCTCGCCCTCGAGCAATAGAAGAAAGAAGAGAGGAAGAAGAAGAAGAAGAAGAAAATGGAAGTGAGTGAGGGGAGATGGATTCGGCTATATGGGTGGGATTGGGTGGGAAAGAGACGTTGAATTGTAAAGGTAGGTGGGGTGTATGGGGAAGAGTGGATAGATGTAGGTGGTGAATGAAAAATAGAAGGAATGACCATGAATGGAAAGAGAGAGGGCGAGGTAGGTGGGGATCCTGTGAGGTCCACAGATCCTGAGATGATCCTGTGGGGTCCACAGGTCCTGAGGTGTCAAGAAATTCCATCTCTGCACCAAATAGGCATGTAAATTGCCTTGGCACACCATTCTGGCGTTCAAACGCCCATTGGTGCATGTTCTGGGCGTTCAACGCCCATGTAATGCATGTTTCTGGCGTTGAACGCCAGTTTCATGCTTGTTTCTGGCGTTCAGCGCCAGTTTGTCTTCTCTGTGCACGTTCCTGGCGTTTAACGCCAGGTTGTTGCTTGTTTTGGGCGTTCAGCGCCAGAATGGTGCTCTGTTCTGGCGTTGAACGCCGGCCAGATGCACCTTACTGGCGTTGAACGCCAGTCTGCGCTGCCTCCAGGGTGAAAATTTTTTTCTTCTGTTTTTGACTCTGTTGTTAATTTTTTTGATTTTTTTTTCGTGACTCCTCATGATCATGTACCTAATAAAACATAAAAATAAACAAGAAACAAAATAAAATAAAATTAGATAAATAAAATTGGGTTGCCTCCCAACAAGCGCTTCTTTAATGTCAGTAGCTTTGACAGTGGCTCTCATGGAGCCACATGGTGATCAGGTCAATTTTAGTGTGTCGTCCCAACACCAAACTTAGAGTTTGGATATGGGGTTTGAACACCCAACTTAGAGTTTGGTTGTGGCCTCTCAACACCAAACTTAGAGTTTGACTGTGTGGGCTCTTCTTGACTCTGAACTGAGAGAAGCTCTTCATGCTTACTCTCTTTTGTCACAGAGGGATGGCCATGTGCCTGAAACACAAGGTAGTCCCCATTCAATTGAAGGACTAACTCACCTCTGTTGACATCTATCACAGCTCCTGCTGTGGCTAGGAAAGGTCTTCCTAGGATGATGCATTCATCATCTTCCCTCCTAGTGTCTAGGATTATGAAATCAGTAGGGATGTAAAGGCCTTCAACCCTTACTAGCACGTCCTCCACTATTCCATAAGCTTGTCTTATGGACTTATCTGCCAATTGTAGTGAGAACAAGGCAGGTTGTACCTCAATGATCCCCAGCTTCTCCATTACAGAGAGTGGCATAAGATTTATCCCTGACCCAAGATCACATAGAGCTTTTCAAAGCTCATGGTGCCAATGGTGCAAGGTATTAAGAACTTGCCAGGATCTTGTTTCTTTTGAGGTAGAGTTCTCTGAATCCAAGTATCTAGTTCACTAATGAGCAAGGGAGGTTCACTTTCCCAAGTCTCATTACCAAACAGCTTGGCATTCAGTTTCATGATAGCTCCTAAGTATTGAGCAACTTGCTCTCCAGTCACATCTTCATTCTCTTCAGAGGATGAATATTCTTCAGAGCTCATGAATGGCAGAAGGAGATTTAAAGGAATCTCTATGGTCTCTAGATGAGCCTCAGATTCCTCAGGATCCTTAATAGGAAACTCCTTCTTGCTTGAGGAACGTCCCAGGAGGTCTTCCTCACTAGGATTTTCGTCCTCCTCCTCCTTTGTGCATTCGGCCTTATTGACTATGTCAATGGCCTTGCACTCTCCTTTTGGATTTTCTTCTGTATTGCTTGGGAGAATACTGGGAGGAGTTTCAATAACTTTCTTACTCAGCTGGCCCACTTGTGCCTCCAGATTTCTAATGGAGGATCTGGTTTCATTCATGAAACTGAAAGTGGCCTTTGATAGATCAGAGACTATATTGGCTAAATTAGAATTGTTTTGTTCAGAGTACTCTGTCTGTTGCTGAGAAGATGATGGATATGGCTTACTATTGTTCAGCCTATTGCGTCCACCATTGTTAAAGCCTTGTTGAGGCTTTTGCTGATCCTTCCAGGAGAAATTTGGATGATTTCTCCAAGATGAGTTATATGTGTTTCCATAAGGTTCACCCATGTAATTATCCTCTGCCATGGCAGGGTTCTCAGGATCATAAGCTTCTTCAGAAGCTGCCTCTCTAGTACTGTTGGATGCATGTTGCAATCCATTCAGATTTTGAGAGATTATGTTGACCTGTTGAGTCAACACTTTGTTCTGAGCCAATATGGCATTCAGAGCATCAATTTCAAGAACTCCTTTCTTCTGAGGTACCCCATTATTCACAGAATTCCTCTCAGATGTGTACATGAACTGGTTGTTTGCAACCATGTCAATGAGTTCTTGAGCCTCTTCAGGCGTTTTCTTCAGGTGAATAGATCCACCTGCAGAATGATCCAATGACATTTTCGAAAATTCAGAGAGACCATAATAGAATATATCTAATATGGTCCATTCTGAAAACATGTCAGATGGACATCTTTTGGTCAGCTGCTTGTATCTTTCCCAAGCTTCATAGAGGGATTCACCATCTTTTTGTTTGAAGGTTTGAACATCCACTCTCAGCTTGCTCAGCTTTTGAGGAGGAAAGAATTTATCCAAGAAGGCAGTGACCAGCTTATCCCAGGAGTCCAGGCTATCCTTGGGTTGTGAATCCAACCATATTCTAGCTCTGTCTCTTACAGCAAAAGGGAAAAGCATGAGTCTGTAGACTTCAGGATCAACTCCATTTGTCTTTACAGTCTCACAGATCTGCAAGAATTCAGTTAAAAACTGATAGGGATCTTCAGATGGAAGTCCATAAAACTTGCAGTTTTGTTGCATTAATGCAACTAGCTGAGGTTTCAGCTCAAAGTTATTGGCTCCAATGGCAGGAATAGAGATGCTTCTTCCATCAAACTTGGACGTTGGCTTTGTGAAGTCACCAAGCATTCTCCTTGCATTATTATTATTATTTTCGGCTGCCATTTCCTTCTCTTGTTCAAAAATTTCTGAGAGGTTGTTTCTGGATTGTTGTAATTTAGCTTCTCTTAATTTTCTCTTCAGAGTCCTTTCAGGTTCTGGATCTATTTCAACAAGAGTGCCTTTTTCCCTGTTCCTGCTCATATGAAGGAGAAGAAACAAGAAATGAAAGAGGAATCCTCTATGTCACAGTATAGAGATTCCTTTATGTTAGTAGAAAAAAAAAGGGGTAGAAGAATGAAGAAGAGGGTTCGGATTTTTGGATGAAGAGAGGTGAAGAGAAGTGTTAGTAATTAAATAATTAAATAGAAGAAAAGAAGAGGAGGGAGAATTCGAAAATAATTTTGAAAAGGAGTTAGTAATTTTCGAAAATTAAAGATAAATGTAATTGAAATTTAAAATTTGAAACAATTAGTTAATTAAAAAGAATTTTTGAAAAAGAGTGAGATATTTTCGAAAATAGAAGAGAGAGAAGTAGTTAGGTGGTTTTGAAAAAGATGAGAAACAAACAAAAAGTTAGTTAGTTGATTGAAAAAGATTTGAAATCAAAATTTAAAAAGATAAGAAGATAAGAAGCTAGCAAGTTAGATAAGATATTTTGAAATCAATTTTTTTTTTAAAAAAGATAAAATTTTGAGAAGGATAAGATAAAAATTTTAATAAAAAGATATTTTGAAAAAGATTTAATTTTTAAAATGACTTAACTAACAAGAAACTACAAGATAAGATTCTAGAATTTAAAGATTGAACCTTTCTTAACAAGAAAGTAACAAACTTCAAATTTTTGAACCGATCACATTAATTGTTAGCTAATTTTCGAAAATTAGATGTAAAGATAAGAAAAAGATTTTTGAAAATATTTTGAAAAAGATTTTTGAAATTTTCGAAAAATAAAAAAAATGAAAAAGATATGATTTTTGAAAAAGATTTTGAAAAGATAAGATTTTTAAAATTTGAAATTTTGACTTGACTTGTAAGAAACAACTAATTTTGAAAATTTTTTGACCAAGTCAACCCAAAATTTCGAAAATTTGGAGGAAAATAAGGAAAAGATATTTTTTTGATTTTTGAATTTTTAATTATGAGAGAGAAAAACAACAAAAATACTCAATGCATGAAATTTTTAGATCAAAACAATGAATGCATGCAAGAATGCTATGAATGTCAAGATGAACACCAAGAACACTTTGAAGATCATGATGAACATCAAGGACATAATTTTGAAAAATCTTTGATGCAAAGAAAACATGCAAGACACCAAACTTAGAAATTTTTAATGCATGGAAAATATGAATGCAAAAGTGCACAAGAAAAACAACAAAAGATACTAAACAAGAAATCATCAAGATCAAACAAGAAGACTTGTCAAGAACAACTTGAAGATCATGAAGAACACTATGAATGCATGGGATTTTCGAAAAATTGCAAAAAATTTTTTAAAGCATGCAATTGACACCAAACTTAAAAATTTACACAAGACTCAAACAAGATCACAAAATATTTTTGATTTTTATGATTTTCTAATTTTTTTTGTATTTTTATTTTAATTTTTTCGAAAATAAAGTTAAGAAAAACGAAAAATAAAAGAAAAATTTTGAAAAAGATTTTTGAAAAGAAAATTACCTAATCTGAGCAACAAGATGAACCGTCAGTTGTCCATACTCGAACAATCCCCGGCAACGGCGCCAAAAACTTGGTGGACGAAATTGTGATCACTGTTCTTTGATTTGCATTTATTGTAGAATTGTGGAACTTAGGATTTTTGGCACGAGTGGACACAACTCCGTTCAACTAACCAGCAAGTGTACTGGGTCGTCCAAGTAATAAACCTTACGTGAGTAAGGGTCGATCCCACAGAGATTGTTGGTATGAAGCAAGCTATGGTCACCTTGTAGATCTCAATCAGGCGGATTAAACATGATACTTGATTAGATTCAAATAATAAAGTAGAAATAATAAAAGGGATAGGATACTTATGCAGATTCATTGGTGGAATTTCAGATAAGTGGATGGAGATGTTGTATGGCTCAAGGACGCCTGCTCTCCCACTGCTTCTATTCAATCCTTCTTACTCCTTTCCATGGCAAGCTGTGTTTAGGGGTTCACCATCAGCGGTGGCTACTTTCAATCCTCTCGGGAAAATGATCCTATGCGGCTGTCACTCGCACGGCTAATCGTCTGGAGGCATCACCCATGGTTGATGGCTACATCCCATCCTCGCAGTGAAAACTAATGCTCACGCACTCTGTCACAGTACGGCTAATCACTGGTTGGTTCCCGCGCCTACTAGAATAGAATCCCTTGATTCTTTTGCGTCTGTCACTAACGCCCAGCACTTGCAAGTTTGAAGCACGTCACAGTCATTCATTACCGGAATCCTACTCGGAATACCACAGACAAGGTTAGACTTTCCGGATTCCCAGGATCCTACTCGGAATACCACAGACAAGGTGAGACTTTCTGGATCCTCATAAATGCCGCCATCTATCTAGCTTATACCACGAAGATTCTGTTGGGGAATCTAAGAGATACACATTCAAGCTCTGTTGCATGTAGAACGGAAGTGGTTGTCAATCACGCGCGTTCATAAGTGAGAATGATAATGAGGGTTATCTAATCATCACATTCATCATGTTCTTGGGTGCGAATGAATATCTTGGAATAAGAATAAAAGAGAATTGAATAAAAAAAAATAGAACTGCATTAATACTTGAGGTACAGCAGAGCTCCACACCCTTAATCTATGGTGTGCAGAAACTCCACCGTTGAAAATACATAAGTAAAAGGTTCAGGCATGGCCGAATGGCCAGCCCCCATGATCTGAGAACTATGCGTCCCCAAGATGTCAAATACATTAGTTAAATGTTCTATTTATAATAAACTAGCTCCTAGGGTTTACATGAGTAAGTAATTGATGCATAAATCCACTTCCGGGGCCCACTTGGTGTATGTTTGGGCTGAGCTTGATCAATCCACGAGCTGAGGCTTCTCTTGGAGTTGAACTCCGAGTTATGACGTGTTTTGGGCGTTCAACTCCGGATCATGACGTTTTTCTGGCGTTTAACTCCAGACAGCAGCATGAACTTGGCGTTCAACGCCAAGTTACGTCGTCAATTTCCGAATAAAGTATGGACTATTATATATTGCTGGAAAGCCCTGAATGTCTACTTTCCAACGCCGTTGAGAGCGCGCCGATTGGAGTTCTGTAGCTCCAGAAAATCCTTTTCGAGTGCAGGGAGGTCAGATTCCAACAGCATCAGCAGTCCTTTTGTCAGCCTTTTTCAGAGTTTTGCTCAAATCCCTCAATTTCAGTCATAATTTACCTGAAATCACAGAAAAACACACAAACTCATAGTAAAGTCCAGAAATGTGAATTTAACATAAAAACTAAGGAAAACATCCCTAAAAGTAGCTTGAACTTACTAAAAACTACCTAAAAACAATGCCAAAAAGCGTATAAATTATCCGCTCATCAGAAAGGAGTAAAGAAGGATTGGAAGAGCGAATAGTGAAGTAGAGTTTCAAGAGGAGCACAGCATCTCCATACGCCTATCTGAAATTCCCACTATTGATTTACATAAGTATTTCAATCCCTTTTATTTTCTTTTTATATTTGATTTTCTAAATTCCATAATTTTATCCTCCTGACTGGGATTTACAAGATGACCATAGCTTGCTTCATACCAACAATCTCTGTGGGATCGACCCTTACTCGCGTAAGGTTTATTACTTGGACGACCCAGTACACTTGCTGGTTAGTTGAACGGAGTTGTGAATTCAACCGGTGCCATAATAATGATTTCATACAAGTACAAAAGAATATGGATCACAATTTCGTCCACCAGTTCTCTCCCTGGTAATGGCGCCAAACACTTGGTGCATGATACCATGGTCCAAACATAACTTCACAACTTTGCACAACTAACCAGCAAGTGCACTGGGTCGTCCAAGTAATAAACCTTACGTGAGTAAGGGTCGATCCCACGGAGATTGTTGGTATGAAGCAAGCTATGGTCATCTTGTAAATCTCAGTTAGGCGGATAATAAATGGTTATATTGGTTTTCGAAAATAACAATAAATAAAACATAAAATAAAGATAGAAATACTTATGTAGATCATCGATGGGGATTTCAGATAGGCGTATGAAGATGCTGTGCTCCTTCTGAATCTCTACTTTCCTACTGCTTTCATCCAATCCATCTTACTCCTTTCCATGGCAAGCTGTATGTAGGGCATCACCGTTGTCAATGGCTACATCCCATCTTCTCAGTAAAAAAGGTCGAAATGCTCTATCACGGCACGGCTAATCATCTGTCGGTTCTCGATCATGTCGGAATAGAATCCATTGATTCTTTTGCGTTTGTCATCACGCCTAACAATCGCGAGTTTGAAGCTCATCACAGTCATTCAATCCCTGAATCCTACTCAAAATACCACAGACAAGGTTTAGACTTTCCGGATTCTCACGAATGCCACCATCAATTCTAGCTTATACCACAAAGATTCTGATTGAGGAATCCAAGAGATATGCGCCCGGTCTAAGGTAGAATGGAAGTGGTTGTGAGTCATGCGTTCATAGGTGAGAATGATAATGAGTGTCACGGATCATCACATTCATCATGGTGAAATGCAACGAATATCTTAGAAAAGGAGTAAACTGAATTGAATAGAAAATAGTAGTAATTGCATTGAAACTCGAGGTACAGCAAAGCTCCACACCCTTAATCTATAGTGTGTAGAAACTCCACTGTTGAAAATACATAAGTGATGAAGGTCCAGGCATGGCCGAATGGCCAGCCCCCAAAACATGATCACAGGATCAAAAATACAATCCAGGATTTGGTCAAAAGACCGAATGGTCAAAGACACCTAGTACAATACAGAAGTAAGAAATTGATGCAGAAATCCACTTCCGGGGCCCACTTAGTGTGTGCTTGTGCTGAGCCTGAGCTTTACACATGCAGAGGCTTCTTTTGGAGTTGAACGCCAAGTTGTAACGTGTTTTTGGCGTTCAACTCTGGTTCGTGACGTGTTTCTGGCGTTTGACTCCAGAATGCAACATGAAACTGGCGTTGAGCGCCAGTTTGCATCATCTAATCTCGAATAAAGTATGAACTATTATATATTGCTGGAAAGCTCTAGATGTCTACTTTCCAACGCCATTGAGAGTGCGCCATTTGGAGTTCTGTAACTCCACAAAATCTATTTCGAGTGCAGGGAGCTCAGAATCCAACAGCATCAGCAGTCCTTTGTCAGCCTTCTATCAGAATTTTGCTCAGGTCCCTCAATTTTAGCCAGAAATTACCTGAAATCACAGAAAAACACACAAATTCATAGTAAAGTCCAGAAATGTGAATTTAGCATAAAAACTAATGAAAACATCCCTAAAAGTAGCTAGATCCTACTAAAAACTACCTAAAAACAATGCCAAAAAATGTATAAATTATCCGCTCATCAGTATGTTGATTCTTGACCACAGCTACTTTATGAGTCTTGGCCGTGGTCCTAAGCAGTTTGTTTTCCAGTATTACCATCGGATACATAAATGCCACAGATATATAACTGGGTGAACCTTTTCAGATTGTGACTCCGCTTTGCTAAAGTCCCCAGTTGGAGGTGTCCAGAGCTCTTAAGCACACTCTTTTTACTTTGGATCACGACTTTAACCACTCAGTCTCAAGTTTTTCACTTGGACCTTCATGCCACAAGCACAAGGTTAGGGACAGCTTGATTTAGCCACTTAGGCCTAGATTTTATTTCCTTGGGCCCTCCTATCCATTAATGCTCAAAGCCTTGGATCCTTTTTACCCTTACCTTTTGGTTTAAAGGGCTATTGGCTTTTTCTGCTTGCTTTTTCTTTTTCTTTCTCTCTTTTTTTCGCCATTTTTTCGCCACTTTTTCTTGCTTCAAGAATCAATTTCATGATTTTTCATATTATCAATAACATTTCTCTTTGTTCATCATTCTTTCAAGAGCCAACAACTTTAACATTCATAAACAACAAGATAAAAAATATGCCCTGTTCAAGCTTTCATTCAGAGAACAAAAAGTATTGCCACCACATCAAAATAATTAAACTAGTTTCAAGATAAAATTTGAAATCCAAGTACTTATTGTTCTTTTGTAATTAAGCACATTTTTCATTTAAGAGAGGTGAAGAATTCATGGAGTTATTCATAGCTTTAAGACATAGACATTAGACACTAATGATCATGTAGTGAAGACACAAACATAGATAGAACCTACCGCATAAAGCCGAAAAATAGAAAAATAAATAGACAAGGAGATTAAGGAATGAGTCCACCTTAGTGAGGGTGGCGTCTTCCTTCTCTTGAAGAACCAATGGTGCTCTTGAGCTCCTCTATGTCCCTTCCTTGCCTTTGTTGCATCCCATGAGGCATCTCAACGATTTCTTGATGAGGAACTTCCTCATGCTCTTGTTGAGTGCCATGAATGGGCTCTCTAGTTTGCTCCATCCTCTTCTTAGTGATGGGTTTGTCCTCTTCAATGAGGATGTTTCCCTCTATGACAATCCCAGCTGAATAGCAAATGTGACATATAAGATGAGGAAAAGCTAATCTTGCCAAGGGTGAGGACTTGTCAGCCACCTTGTAGAGTTCTAGAGGTATGATTTCATGAACTTCTACTTCCTCTCCAATCATGATGCTATGGATCATGATGGCCCGATCCACAGTTACCTCAGATCGGTTGCTAGTGGGAATGATAGAGCGTTAGATGAACTCCAACCATCCTCTAGCCACAAGCTTAAGGTCCGGTCTTCTCAATTGAACCGGATTGCCTCTTGAGTCTCTTTTCCATTGAGCTCCTTCAACACATATGTCCATGAGAACTTGGTCCAACCTTTGATCAAAGTTGACCCTTCTAGTGTAGGGGCGTGCGTTTTTTTCCATCATTGGCAAGTTGAAAGCTAGGCTCACGTTTTCCGGACTGACATCTAAGTATTTCCCCCGAACCATTGTAAGCCAATTCTTTGGGTTTGGGTTCATACTTTGATCATATTTCCTAGTGATCCATGCATTTCTATAGAACTCTTAAACCATTAAGATTCTGACTTGTTGAATGGGGTTGGCAAGAACTTCCCATCCTCTTCTTCGGATCTCTTGTCGGATCTCTGGATATTCGCCCTTTTTGAGCCTAAAAGGGACCTCAGGGATCACCTTCTTCTTGGCCACAACTTCATTGAAGTGGTCTTGATGGACCTTTGAGATGAATCTCTCCATCTTCCATGACTCAGAGGTGGAGGCAGTTGCCTTCCCTTTCCTCTTTCTAGAGGTTTCTCTGGCCTTAGGTGCCATAAATGGTTATGGAAAAACAAAAAACAATGCTTTTACCACACCAAACTTAAAATAGTTTCTCATCCTCGAGAAAAAGAAGAAGGAAAGATGTAGAAGAAGAAGAAAATGGAGGAGATGGAGGGTGTATAGGGTTCGACCAAGATGGGAAGAAGGTGTTTGTGATGTGTGAAAATGAAAGGGTGAAGGGGGTATTTATAGGGAGAGTGGCCGAATGGTTTGGGTGGGTTTGGAAGGGAAATAGTTTTGAATTTTGAAGTTGTCTGGGGTTTTTTTTTGGGGAAGAGTTAAGGAAGTGATTGGTGAAGGGTATTTGGGGAAGAGATGTGGAGGTGATTGGTGAAGGGTATTTGGGGAAGAGTGTTGTAGAAAGGTGTGAAGAGGAGAGCGAGTGAGTTGAGGTTAGTGGGGATCCTGTGGGGTCCACAGATCCTGAGGGGTCAAGGAATTCTTCATCCCTGCTCCAATTAGGCGTTCACAACACCTTAGAGTGCAATTCTGGCGTTTAAACGTTAGTCTGCTGCCCCTCTTCTAGCATTTAAACACCAGCTTTCCTTCCTGTTCTAGCATCTAAACGCCAGTTTGTTGCCATATTCTGGCATTTAAACGCCAGTCTGGTGCCCTATTCTGGCATTTAAACGCCCAGAAAAGTGCCAGATTGGGCGTTTGAATGCCCATTTTGCTACCCTTACTGGCGTTTAAACGCCAGTAAGTCCTTCCTCCAGGGTGTGCTATTTTCAATGCTGTTTTTGATTTTTTTCTTTATTTTTGTAATTGTCTTTGTGACTTCACATTATCATCAACCTAAAAGAAAATAAAATAATATAGATAAAATTAAAATAAAATTGGGTTGCCTCCCAATAAGCGCTTCTTTAATGTCAATAGGTTGACAGTGAGCTCTTTTGGAGCCTCACAGATGATCAGAGTATGGTTGAGATCTCTCAACACCAAACTTAGAGTTTAGCTGTGGCCTCCCAACACCAAACTTAGAGTTTGAATGTGGGAGCTCTGTTTGACTCTGTATTGGGAGAAGCTCTTCATGCTTACTCTCCATGGTTACAGATGGAGAACCTTGAGTCTTTACTACAAGGCATTCTTCATTCACATGAAGGATCAACTCTCCTATGTCAACATCAACTACAGCTCTTGCTGTGGCTAGGAAGGGTCTTCCAAGGATAATGGATTCATTCTCATCCCTCCTAGTGCCTAGGATTATGAAATCAGCAGAGAAGTAAAGGCCTTCAATCTTCACTAGCACGTCCTATACTAGTCCATAAGGCTTTTTCATAGATTTATCTGCCATCTCCAATGAGAATTTGGTAGCCTGTACCTCATAGATTCCCAGTCTCTCTATTACAGAGAGGGGCATCATGTTTATCCCTGACCCCAGGTCACACAGGGCTTTTTCAAAGTTCATGGTGCCTATGGTATAGGGTATTAAGAATTTACCAGGATCCTATTACTTTTGAGGTAGATTTTGCTGAATCAGTGTATTCAGTTCATTGTTGAGCAAGGGAGGTTCTTCCTCCCAAGTCTCACTACCAAATAGCTTGGCATTCAGCTTCATGATTGCTCCTAAATATTGGGCAACTTGCCCTTCAACAATGTCTTCATCCTCTTCAGAAGATGAATAGTCATCAGAGCTCATGAATGGTAAAAGGAGGTCCAAAGGAATCTCTATGATCTCTGTATGAGCCTCAGATTCCTTTGGTTCCTCATTAGGGAATTCTGTATTGACCATTGGACGTCCCCTAAGGTTTTGGCCATGTTGATTATATCAATGGCCTTGCACTTTCCTTTGGGATTCTCTTCTGTATTACTTGGAAGAGTGCTAGGAGGAGTTTCAGTAACTTTTTTACTCAGCTGGCCCACTTGTGCCTCCAAATTTCTAATGGAGGATCTTGTTTCAGTCATGAAACTAAGAGTGGCCTTAGATAGATCAGAGACTATGTTTGTTAAACTAGAAGGATTCTACTCAGAATGCTCTGTCTGTTGCTGAGATGATAATGGGAAAGGATTGCTATTGCTAAACCTGTTTCTTCCACCATTGTTATTATTGAAGCTTTGCTTCTGTTGATCCTTCCATAAAAAATTTGGATAATATTTCTATAAAGGATATTAGGTGTTGCCAAAGGCTTCACCCATGTAATTCACTTCTGCCATTGCAGGGTTCTCGGGATCATAAGCTTCTTCTTCAAAAGATGTTTCTTTAGTATTGTTGGATGCATTTTGCAATCCATTCAGACTCTGAGAGATCATATTGACTTGTCGGGTCAATATTTTGTTCTGAGCCAGTATGGCATTCAGAGCATCAATTTCAAGAACTCCTCTCTTTTGAGGCGTCCCATTACTCACAGGATTCCTCCCAAAGGTATACATGAACTGGTTATTTGCAACCATTTCAATAAGTTCCTGAGCTTCTGCAGGCGTTTTCTTTAGGTGAATGGATCCACATGCAGAGTGGTCCAGTGACATCTTGGAAAATTCAGACAGACCATCATAGAATATATCTAATGTGGTACATTCTGAAAGTATGTTAGAATGACACTTTTTGGTCAGCTGCTTGTATCTTTCCCAAGCTTCATAGAGGGATTCACCTTTTTTTTGTCTGAAGGTTTGAACATCCACTCTAAGCTTGCTCAGATTTTGAGGAGGAAATAACTTGGCCAAGAAAGCCATGACCATCTTATCCCAAGAGTCCAGGCTATCTCTGGGTTGTGAGTCCAACCATGTTCTAGCTCTGTCTCTTACAGCAAAAGGGAAAAGCATATGCTTGTAGACTTCAAGATCAACTCCATTGGTCTTAACAATATCACAAACCTACAAGAACTCATTTAAAAACTGATAAGGGTCTTCTGATGGAAGTCCGTGAAACTTGTAGTTCTGTTGCAGTAGAGAAACTAATTGAGGCTTTAGCTCAAAATTGTTTGCTCATATGGCAGGGATTGAGATGCTTCTTCCATAGAAGTTGGAAGTTGGTGTAGTAAAATCACCAAGCATCTTCCTTGCATTGTTGTTTGGTTCGGCCATAATTGTTTCTTTTGCTACTCCCTTTTCAAATATTTTAGTGAGGTCCTCTTCAGAGTTTTGTGCTTTAGCTGCTCTTAGCTTCCTCTTCAGAGTCCTTTCAGGTTCAAGATCAGCTTCAACAAGTATGCCTTTATCTTTGTTCCTGCTCATATGAAAGAGAAGAAAACAAAGAAAATATGGAATCCTCTATGTCATAGTATAGAGATTCCTTGAGGTGTCAGAGGAAAACAAGAATGGAAGGATGAGGTAGGTAAGGAAGAATTCGAACACTCAAAGAGAGATGGAGTTTGAATTGACAATGGAGGAGGAATCTTAGTGTTTAAATAGAAAAAGATGAGAGAGGGGAAGAAATTTTTGAAAATTAAAGAATAAAATTTAAAATGAATTTTTGAAAAATTGGTTGTGGTTTTGAAAAAGATAAAAAAATAGTAAAACAAATAAAAAAATTAATTAGTTAGTTGAAAAAGATTTGAAAATCAATTTTTGAAAAGATATGAAGTTTAGAAAAGATTTTTGAAATCAATTTTTTTTGAAAAAAAGATATGATTTCAAAAAGACTTAAAAAGATATGGTTGAAATTTATTTTGAAAAAGATTTGAAAAAGAAATTTTAAAAAGATTTGATTTTGAAAATTGAAGTTGATAACTTGACTAACAAGAAACTAAAAGATATGATTTTAGAATTTAAAGATTGAATCTTCGTTAACAAGAAAGTAACAAACTTGAAATTTTTGAATCAAGATTTTTGAAAACATGAGGAAAAGATTTGATTTTTGAAAAAGATATGTTTGAAAAGATATGATTTTGAAAAAAGATATGATTGAAAATATTTGAATTGAAAAAGATTTGATTTTGAAAAAAAAATATGAAGATTTGAAAAAGATTTGATTTGAGAACAAAATTTCTCTCCTTGTGTCATCCTGGCATTAAACGCCCAGGAGCTGCATGTTTTGGGCGTTTAATGCCCAATTGCTGCATGGTTTGGGCATTTAAACACCCAGCCAAGTACCCTGGCTGGCATTTAAACGCCAGTTTTCCTTCTTCACTGGGCGTTTTGAACGCCCAACTTTTTCTTTGTAATTCCTCTGCTTTATGTTCTTGGATCTTCATTTTGCGAAATCCTTTATTCAAGAAGATATGTTTTTAATTTTTAAAAACAACAAAATGAGTCGAAACATATAATTCTTGGATCAAAACACAAGATATATGCAAGAACATTATGAACGTCAAGATGAACACCAAGAAAAATCTTGAAGATCATGATGAACATCAAGAACTCAGTTTTCTTAATGAAAGAAAACATGGAGGACACCAAACTTAGAACTTTCTCATGTTTGGGCCATATGAATGCAAGAATGCATATGTAGAACATCATGCAGTGCAAATCAATAAATCATGAAGATCAAACAAGGTAATTCATCAAGAACGACTTGAAGATCATCAAGAACACAATGCATGTGTTTCAAAAATTGCAAGACAATTAAAATCATACAATTGACACCAAACTTAACATTTGGCCCTAGATTCAAACAAGAACCATGAAATATTTTTGAGTTTTCATGATTTTATGAATTTTTTTTGTATTCGAAAATTATTTTTAGAAAAACAAAAAAGAAAGAAAAATTTTTGAAAGATTTTTTGAAAACTTTTTGAAAAGAAAATAAAGGTTGAAGAAAAGAAAATTACCTAATCTGAGCAACAAGATGAACCGTCAGTTGTCCAAACTCGAACAATCCCCGGCAACGGCGCCAAAAACTTGGTGCACGAAATTGTGATACACAATGGCACCAACAACTTGGTACGCACAATTATAATCTCACTTCTTTTTCACAACTTCGCACAACTAACCAGCAAGTGCACTGGGTCGTCCAAGTAATAAACCTTACGTGAGTAAGGGTCGATCCCGCAGAGATTGTCGGCTTGAAGCAAGCTATGGTCACTTTGTAAATCTCAGTCAGGCGGATTCAAATGGTTATGGAGTTTTCATAATTAAAAGATAAATAAAACATAAAATAAAGATAGAGATACTTATGTAATTCATTGGTGGGAATTTCAGATAAGCGTATGGAGATGCTTTGTTCCTGTTGAATCTCTGCTTTCCTACCGCATTCATCCAATCCTTCATACTCCTTTCCATGGCAAGCTGTATGTTGGGCATCACCGTTGTCAATGGCTACTTCCCGTCCTCTCAGTGAAAATGGTCCAAATGCGCTGTCACCGTACGGCTAATCATCTGTCGATTCTCGATCATGTTGGAATAGAATCCAGTGATCCTTTTGCATTTGTCACTACGCCCAACACTCGTGAGTTTGAAGCTCGTCACAGTCATCCCTTCCCAGATCTTACTTGGAATACCACAGACAAGGTTTAGACTTTTCGGATCTCAGGAATGACCGCCAATAATTCTAGCTTATACCACGAAGACTCTGATCTCAAGGAGTTAAAGGCTCTGTTGTCAGGAGAGGCAATCAACACGCATGAGTCAAGAGTCCAAGAGATACACGCTCAATCTTAAGTAGAACGGAAGTGGTTGTCAGTCACGCGTTCATAGGTGAGAATGAAGATGAGTGTCACGGATCATCACATTCATCAGGTTGAAGCGCGAGTGAATATCTTAGAATAAGAATAAGCTGACTTGAATAGAAAATAGTAGTAATTGCATTAATACTCGAGGAACAGCAGAGCTCCACACCTTAATCTATGGTGTGTAGAAACTCCACTGTTGAAAATACATAAGTGGTCTGGAGATCCAGGCATGGCTGAATGGCCAGCCACCCCAAATATGAAAATATGATATCCAGAATGTCTCTATGATCCAAAGATGAAAATACAGTAGTAAAAGGTCCTATTTATAATGAAACTAGCTACTAGGGTTTACAGAAATAGGTAAATGATGCAGAAATCCACTTTCGGACCCACTTGGTGTGTGCTTGGGCTGAGCATTGAGCTTCACACGTGTAGAGGTCTTCCTTGGAGTTAAACACCAGCTTTGGTGCCAGTTTGGGCGTTTAACTCCAACTTTTATGCCAGTTCTGGCGTTTCGATGCTAGAAAAAGGCAGAGAGCTGGTGATTTGACGCCATTTTATGTCATCAAAACTCGCGTAAAGTGTAGACTATTATATATTTTTGGAAAGCCCTGGATGTCTACTTTCCAACGCAATTGAGAGCGCGCCATTTGAAGTTCTGTAGCTCCATAAAATTCATTTTGAGTGCAGGGAGGTCAAAATCCAACAACATCTGCAGTCCTTTGTCAGCCTCTGAATCAGATTTTTGCTCAGGTCCCTCAATTTCAGCAAAAAAATACCTGAAATCATAGAAAAACACACAAACTCATAGTAAAATCTAGAAATATGAATTTTGCTTAAAAACTAATAAAAATATACTAAAAACTAACTAAATCATACTAAAAACTATATAAAAATAATGCCAAAAAGCGTATAAATTATCCGCTCATCAACAACCACTTCCGTTCTATCTGAGCTCAACGTAGTCATTGGGTGACAGCTTGAGTGCATGTCTCTTGGGTTTCTAATCCACGAATTTAACTTGCCTCTCCTGACAACAGAGTATTAGAACCTTCGTGGTAGAGGCTAGAACCAATTGGAAGCATTCCTATGATCCGAAAAGTCTAAACCTTGTATGTGGTATTCCGAGTAGGGTCTGGGAAGGGATGACTGTGACGAGTTTCAAACTCACGAATGTTGGGCGCAGTAACAGTGTGCAAAAGGATAAAGAGATCCTATTCTGACACAAGTGAGAACTGACAGATGATTAGCCGTACAGAAACTGTACCTGGACCATTTTCACTGAGAGGACGGATGGTATCCATTGACAACGGTGATCCACCAACATACAGCCTGCCATAGAAGGAGCCTTGCGCATTTGAGAGAAGAAGACAGTAGGAAAGCAGAGATTCAGAAGACAGAGCATCTCTGAAACCTCAACCTGTTCTCCATTACTGAATAACAAGTATCATTCATTTTATGCTCTTTTACTTTTTGCAACAAAATCCTTTTTATCATTAATCTCCTGACGAAGAGTTACAAGATAACCATAGCTTGCTTCAAGCCAGCAATCTCCGTGGGATCAACCCTTACTCACGTAAGGTATTACTTGGACAACCCAGTGTACTTGCTGGTTAGTTGTGCGGAGTTGTGAAAAGTGCGATCACAATTTCGTGCACCACCCAGCTAAATCCTTTGTGTGCGATGTTAGGACCAGCGAGATAGGAAACTGCTGGACACGTTTGGACTTCTTCCGAGGAAGACCCTAGTAAAGACCCGGACTGGAGATCTGATGATGCTATCGTTGTAGTTTCTAACGCAGGGAGCAGCATTGGTGGCACAAGTGGAGCTCAAACCTAGATGACGAGAGACTTTCAGTAGATGCAGTAATAGGATAGAGGTTCTTTTGTTTCTTAGACTCTACTTTTCCTCACTTTTGTAGTATTTTCTTAGACTCTACTTTCCTCAATTATATCTATATATATCTAAGTATGTCGAGTTTGTATGAACTAGCATGGGATGTATATAGGTATGAAAGTTTTTATGTAATCTTGTTGTTATTTGATTTTGCTATTAGTTTGGTATTTATTTTATATTGTATATCTCTGATGATGTTTTTGTTTGTTGCTAACGGGTTTATTAAGAAAAACGATATGATAAAAATAAGCTAACATACGTGATTTTGTTAGTACGAAAGGTTCATATGAAGTAAATATTATCGAGTCTAGGGTTTTATAAGGTTACTGAGAAGTGACACCTGATGACTGGTAGTGATCCGAACCTGTTAAAAGTTGGGTCGTTACACATAAGATTCATCGCTTTCTTTTATTTTTTTAGTATTTGAAAAATAAAAAAAAAATCATAGAACCATATTAGTGCTATTATTTTCATGTTATTGGTCTGTGGACTTTTTTTATTAGAATACTATTTGTTGAGCTAGTAACAATAATATTGGTATTAAGAAAAATACAAATTGCTATACAGGATCTTGAGGTGGATCACAAAATAGAAGAAAGCGTATTATTTCATGAGAAGATAGAAGAGGCAGTTGATACAGAGAAATTTTAAGGAACGTATTAAGATGAAATTGAGCAGAAAGTTATGAATTCTGAGAGCTTAGGGGAGCAAGAATTTTAAGAAATGTTTGATGGAAACGATTTTTCACATCAGGTGTATGAAATATATCGAATAGATGATATTGAAAATATTTCTATGGTTAATTTTCTGAATATAGGTACTCATGAGATGGAATATTTTCATTTTTCTAATCTTCACATAGCATTTGATTTCTATAACTATTATGTAAAATCTGCTGGTTTTGGTGCTAGAAAAAGTAAGGCTTGGAAAAACAGCAAAGGAGAATATGTGAAGCAATTATTTGTGTGCTCTTGTAAGGGATTTAGACCAGAAAATATTATAATATAGAAAATACAAAAAGGGAGCCAAAATCTGAGACTCATTGTGGTTGCCTAGTTAGGTTCATAGTTTGTTTTGTGGCATACATCGGAAGATGACATATGGCTTTGTTTGTTGAGTCACATAATCATGATTGCTTTGATCCTAGGTTAATTGGTTTCCTTCCTACACATAGAAAACTGACAGAAACTAATGCTGGTCAAATGAAAAACATGAAGGATGTAGGCATTAGCACACCCCATATATATGCTATGTTAGTTAATCAAGAAGGTGGTTATGAGAATGCTAATTATACCTTAAGGGATATGTATAATGAGATTGGTAGGCGAAGGCATCATGTTCTAGGTGATGCTAGAGCAGCATTGCGATACCTCAAAAACTAGAAAGGTAAAGATCCTTGCCTCTATTATGAGTACATAGTTGATGTTAAAGGGTTGTTGCGAGCTCTATTTTAGTGTGATGGAAGAAGCCAGTTAGATTATGAAATGTTCGGAGATGTGCTTGCCTTTGATGTGACATACAAGAAGAATAAGTACTTGTGTCCAGTAGTAGTATTTTCCAGTGTGAATCATCACAACCAAACAATGGTATTTGGAAGTGCTCTAGTCATTAATGAGAGAAAGCAGGTCTATGTGTGGTTATTACAATATTACAATAACTATTAGCAGCCATGAAGGGAAAAACCCTGTATCTGTGATTACAAATGGTGCCCCATAAATGAAATTTGCCATTGAGCCTGTATTCCAAAATTTCCATCATCGATTATGTGCCTGGCACCTTATTCAGAATGCCACAAGTAACATTAGAAATCTGAAATTCACATCTATGTTTAAGAAGTGTATGTTAGGAAATTTATGATATTAGTGTGTTTGAGCAGAAGTTGTTTGAAATGGTTGTGGAGTTTGGTATAGTTGAAAAGAATTGGATTATTAACATGTATGAGAAAAGATATATATGGGTCATTGCACATATTCTAGGTAAGTTTTCTGAAGGATTTAGGACAACTTCTCGATGTGAAGGTTTGCACTCTGTTATTGCAAAGTATGTTATTCGCAATATAATTTGGTTAATTTCACAAAGCATTTTAAGCGGTGTCTTACCTACCTGTGATATAAGGAGGTTGAAGATGACTATGATTCCATATCGGGTCTTTCGGTACTTAAAACAGCATTGGAACCTTTGAAAAGGTTTACATCAAATGTCTATACATGAGTGATATTTTTTATTTCAGTCAATGCTTGTTAAGGCTGCAAGAATGAAGGTTGTGCAAGATGTGGCATTTGAGTCATTTGTGCTTTAAACAATATCTAAATATGGAAGTCTAAATAGTTCATGTGATGTGTCTATTGACAATGAAATAACCAAATTCATTTGTTCATGCTTAAGGATGGAATCTTTTGGAATTTTGTGTGAGCATATAGTTTGTGTGTTGGTGTTTCTTAATATCCTTGAGCTACCAAAGTCTCTTGTTGATAAGGTGGTTGAAGAATACCAAGACAAGCACTTTTGATTCAAGTGGCGTTACTTGGGACTCTATAATATTGAGTCAATATGGATGCTAGATGGATTGGTGTCGACAATTGTCCTATATCGCTAGTGAAAGGCAGGAGAGATTCTACCTTGTTTGAGACACTATTATGAGCCTAATTGAAGATTTCAAGATTCAGGATGAACAAGCGAAGTGAACCGGTGTTGAAGCTGATGGTTCGCTTGACATTTTTCCTAAGAACCCTCAAAATTGTATATCTAAGGGTCGTACAAGTGAGAAGGTGAAAGAAAAACCACAATGATGTGGTATTTGTTGCATGAAAGGGCACGATAAAAATCTTGTCCATTAGCCAAGGATATTCAACAAACCAATGCCAATTGTTCAACTTCTCATGGCATAAATGGGAACCTTTTTTAGGATGACTTGAATGAAAATGCAGAAATGGTAATGATTAGTTCAACGATTTGTATACCACAAAATGTAAGCTATATAATTTTTATTAATAAGGGTGGAGATTGATCAATATTTTGTTTGTAGGGATTTTGGACATCTGATATTGAAGAAGATTATGATAAAAAACAAGAAGAGTTTGAGGCAAGAAGTTATGATGCAAGTTCCAACATGAAACTTAGTGAATAGATCTCAGTATAATGTTACATTATTTTAGATGCTAATTTTTATTATGTGCTAATTGAATAGAACTCGGTGAATAGATCTTTATGTATGAATTTGTTTTCGGGTCTTAAATTGGAGCCTCATAATATTTGCCTTCTATAATAAGAAACTAGTCTATGGTTTAGCCATTCATATTTGCCTTCATTAATAGTTTATTTGTAACTCCTAATTCTATATTATATAGTAAGTCAGAGTGTTAATTTCTATTTTAAGCTTCTTGTTTGAGTCTATTTTGGATATCTTCCATTTTGTAACAATGAATGAGGTAATTCAGGTTCCTATAATCTATCTCACAAAGCCTTAAAACTCTTTCTTCCTACACGTATTTTGTTATGCTTTTTTATATTGTAACTCTGTCAATAATGCTTAGTGTCAATAGAGGGCATTGAGTTTTCTATGACATATAATAATTGAAATTTCATGTTAACAACAATTGTATTTTCTACTAGCTAAGTTTATATTCATATATGGTCTTCTTGTTATTTTAATATTGTCTTTACTCCATTATTTGCATAAGTTAGTTTCCTCTTTGCACTTGTTATTTAAACTCATTCTATTATTTCTTATTTAATGAAATGATTTCAATTCTTCAAATCCTGGGTTTTGCTTAAAGTGATTTTACATTGCACGCTTTTCACTTGAATTGAGGAACCTATATATCTATTATTTATTTATTTAGGAAGTTCAATATCTTTTTGTCAAAGTTCTTAAAGATACTAAAATGCAATACTTGGGATGAAAATTTGCTGCTTCTATTTCTTTTGGAAGAAATAAAGATAGCAAAATATTATTGAACTTTATATTTATTACCAATATAAAAATGTACTAAATTTTTAGAATAGTCAAAGGTTTTTCTTCAAAATAATAATTCAACAATTAACTTATAAATGTCACTATCCTCATTCATAATTAGGGAATAAAGCAAATTTTTCAAATGATAACTAAATATGCAAAAATATTAAACTCCATATTATTCGCCCTAAAGCTTCGCCCAGAAAATCATCACTTTTCTTACGAAGCTCATACTTATGGTCGTTGAAATGCCCCAACATAAGATCTACCACAAGAGACATACGAATATATTGCTCATTTAGTAGAAAATATGGATTAGTGAGTTAAATAATACGCTCAAAATGTATATAAATGGTTTTAGTGAGATTAAACTTCTCTCTTATAAACAACCATTGAAGAATCCAGAAACCAGAATTGCAACTAAAAATTTAGTGACAATATTAAATAGTTAGTGTTAATGAAGGTTCTCTATAATTAATGATGCATATATAACATGTTCAGTGGTAATAAAAGAGTCATGATAATTATGTGTACCTTTAAGGACAATTAGGCGCCCCTAGTCTCTTTTACACCAAAGTTCATGAAATCTTTTTTTTTTCAGGAAGTTCACCTTCTAGGTAATGCCCAGAAGTTACCATATTTGATAATCTTGTTGCTTGAAAATTTGATTCATGGCAATACTATTAAAATTCATATGTTCTTACATATAATTTGTGTATAATGAAATGGATTATGGACACCCTACCAAGGATTTCATAAAATCTTATCTTGACTCAACATGATCGTCATTTAGATTAGAATCAAACTGGTATAATTTTTCAACCAATAAGATAATGACCATAAGATACCAATGGTCACCTTCTTCCTTGATTAGCACATAAATTAATCTATCTTAGAATTCACATGCACTCACGAATTTAAGATCCGGTGCGACAGGTGACATCCTCAACAATGGCCATTGAAGTTATAAAATGTACTACTGACAAGGTTAGGTTGGTTGACAAAAATAATAAGGGTTTACAAATAGTTATCCATTATAGGTTTTATAAAGTAACAATTATGGGAAACAAACGAAGTGAAATAAATTGATTTATCCCGAGATATTCACACTCACCAAAAAATAGGAAAAGGAATATGGTGTGCAGGGTCATTCAATACACATTTAATTCAATGCCAAATTTATAAACTTGTCATCACATCCATGAGCATTCAATCTTTGGAAATAATTGGACATTATGCTAAATGTCAAATTTTAAATTTTAATACGTCAGATTTTAAATTTAAAATTTAGAAACCTGCAATAAAAAACTCGGTTATGGAGGTTATAGGGCACTGTAAGCTTACTCTATTAGCTACTAAAACCACTTCATTTTAAAGAAGAAAGTAGTCTCTACAGCTCCTGTAGTCTCTAAACGTAACAAGCTCGTGCAAGAACTCTATGATGCTATGTCTTGTTATGTTTCCTTGAGTTTTTTTCTTTCTCTTTGTTAAAGATATGTTGAATTTTGTCACTATTTAGTGACACTCTCGTAGTTTTCTATGTTATCATATTTTGAAAAACACTTGTTATTCTTTTTCAATTAATGAATAACTTTATAAAAAATTTTAGATAACAATGTAATTGTTAGCTAATAATGAAAAATGTAACACCCTAAGCCTTACCTCTAGCCGTAAAGCAAAGGGCGACAAAGTACCACGATAGTTCTAAAGCTCATATCATAATGTATAGTCAAGAAATATAATACACTAGAAGCCCGATGAAAGAATAAAAGCTCAAAAACGCAGAAAATAGAGATACAAAAGCGCAACACATTCACACACGATAACTAAAGTGCAAAGGTAAGAAAACGATATTACAGATACAAGATAGATAAGGTATATATATATGTGTGTGTGTGTGTGTGTGTGTGTGTGTGTGTGTACAATAACAAAAGGGGAACTAGTCACAGACCGTGGAGTTTAAGCCAGCTAGTTTAAACAGATACAATAGAGTTTTTGAAGTTAAAAATGGATACATCCTATCTCTCAAAGTTTTAGCCTCTAAGGCAATAAGTTCAATAACCAAAAGTGAAAGAATAACTAAAGCAAATTTAACAAAAGGCCAAAAGCGATC
Source organism: Arachis stenosperma (assembly GCF_014773155.1). Classification (NCBI taxonomy): domain Eukaryota; kingdom Viridiplantae; phylum Streptophyta; class Magnoliopsida; order Fabales; family Fabaceae; genus Arachis; species Arachis stenosperma. Next base: position 76,989,218 of record NC_080377.1, on the reverse strand, counting down.
CGTCCTCCGCTCTGTCACCATCCGTAAACTCACCAAGGTGGGTTGCGACTTATATATGAAAAATAACAACAACATATGGTATAAAAATCGGAGGTTCTCAGTATGATAACATTGCCCAATAGATAAGATATAAGGTTCTGGGACTCCATTGGCAATCTTAGAACTTCACATTGATACGAGATATTCAAGCTTAAAGAAATATATAAATTAAACAATAAACAGAGTAATCTAACTTGAGGGATTTCTAGTGTAACTATAGTCACCGCTGTCCCACAGCCTTTGCCAACCTATTCTCCATGCGATCCCATCGACATCGCCTATCGATACTCCTCAAACCGTTAAAACACAAGTAATACAGACAAGTAAAGCATAATTAATATACATATATAGTAGGTAAATCGATTAGCAATTAAGCATATTATTCAATTAGGCATAACTCAAGTAATCAAAGCAAACAAGCATATACAAGATGCAAATGATGAATGCCTATCCTATTTGGCTCGTGATATTATTTGTCGGTGCAAATTGCCGATCCGACACATCCTTTCGGATGTTGCTTTTCTTCCAAGTCCCTTGGCTATAGTGCCTGGCTCAATTTCAACACTAGGATATAGTGTCCGACTCACTCTTATGGCAAGAAAGGTTATGCGAGCAGGATACTACCTCAGCCCTTACATCTAATCATCAGTGATGAGTCCATATTTTCTGATATATTTTGGCTTGATTTGAATGGATTCTAGCATATGAACTCACACTTAAGCACCCAAATAGCATACTTTTGTGTTTGATCTCTAATTTGATCCTAAATGTGAAAACATGCAATTTTGTGCTTTAATAGAGCAAATTAATTCCACTTTTATGTCATCCGATGCTGTGATGTGGTTTGTGAGTAATTTCAGGCCTTGAAGGCAAGAATGGATGGGCAAAAGTGGAAGAAAGCATGTACAAGGGAGAAAACATGAAGAAAACAAGAAAAATCACACACAGCGAAGTGTGCATGCGCACAACCCTGCATGCGTACGCACAAGCAAGGATTTCCATGTGTGCGTGTGCACGAGTGGTGCACGAAATTGCAATCACACGTTTGCAATCCCGCACAACTAACCAGCAAGTGCACTGGGTCATCCAAGTAATACCTTACGTGAGTAAGGGTCGATCCCACGGAGATTGTCGGCTTGAAGCAAGCTATGGTTACCTTGTAACTCTTAGTCAGGATATCAAAGATTATCAGGATTGATTGTAAAAAAACAAAAGAACATAAAACAGGTACTTGAATTGCAGTGATGGAGAATAGGTTGAGGTTTTGGAGATGCTCTGTCTTCTGAACCTCTGCTTTCCTACTGTCTTCTTCTTCAAACACGCAAGACTCCTTCCATGGCAAGCTGTATGTAGGGTTTCACCGTTGTCAATGGCTACCTCCCATCCTCTCAGTGGAAATGTTCAACGCACCCTGTCACGGCACGGCTATCCAACTGTCGGTTCTCGATCATGTCGGAATAGAATCCAGTAATTCTTTTGCGTCTGTCACTAACGCCCCACAATCGCGAGTTTGAAGCTCGTCACAGTCATTCAATCATTGAATCCTACTCAGAATACCACAGATAAGGTTTAGACCTTCCGGATTCTCTTGAATGCTGCCATCAATTCTAGCTTATACCACGAAGATTCTGATTAAGGAATCCAAGAGATATCTACTCAATCTAAGGTAGAACGGAGGTGGTTGTCAGGCACGCGTTCATAGTTGAGAATATGATGAGTGTCACGGATCATCACATTCATCCGGGTTAAGAACAAGTGATATCTTAGAACGGAAGCAAGCATGATTGAATAAGAAACAGTAGTAATTGCATTAATCCATCAAGACACAGCAGAGCTCCTCACCCCCAACCATGGGGTTTAGAGACTCATGCTGTAGAAGATACAATGGGAAACGTGTAAAGTGTCATGAGGTACAGATACAATGTCAAAAGATCCTATTAATAGTGAACTAGTAACCTAGGGTTTACAGAAATGAGTAAATGACAGAAAAATCCACTTCCGGGCCTACTTGGTGTGTGCTTGGGCTGAGCATTGAAGTATTTTCGTGTAGAGACTCTTCCTGGAGTTAAACGCCAGCTTTTATGCCAGTTTGGGCGTTTAACTCCAATTTTTATGCCAGTTCCAGCGTTAAACGCTGGGAATTCTGAAGCTGATTTGCAACGCCGGTTTGGGCCATCAAATCTCGGGCAAAGTATGGACTATTATACATTGCTGGAAAGCCAAAGATGTCTACTTTCCAACGCCATTGAGAGCGCGCCAATTGGGCTTTTGTAGCTCCAGAAAATCCACTTCGAGTGCAGGGAGGTCAGAATCCAACAGCATCTGTAGTCCTTTTCCGTCTCTGAATCAGATTTTTGCTCAGGTCCCTCAATTTCAGCCAGAAAATACCTGAAATCACAGAAAAACACACAAACTCATAGTAAAGTCCAGAAAAGTGAATTTTAATTAAAAACTAATAAAAATATACTAAAAACTAACTAAATCATACTAAAAACATACTAAAAACAATGCCAAAAAGCGTATAAATTATCCGCTCATCACAACACCAAACTTAAATTGTTGCTTGTCCCCAAGCAACTGAAAATCAAAATAGAATAAAAAGAAGAGAATATACTATAGAACTCCAAAATATCAAAGAAACTTAGTTCCAATTAGATGAGCGGGACTAGTAGCTTTTTGCTTCCGAACAGTTTTGGCATCTCGCTTTATCCTTTGAGGTTTAGAATGATTGGCATCTATAGGAACTCAGAATTCAGATAGTGTTATTGATTCTCCTAGTTAGGTATGATGATTCTTGAACACAGTTACTTTATGAGTCTTGGCCGTGGCCCAAAGCACTCTGTCTTCCAGTATTACCACCGGATACATACATGCCACAGACACATGATTGGGTGAACCTTTTCAGATTGTGACTCAGCTTTGCTAGAGTCCCCAATTAGAGGTGTCCAGGGTTCTTAAGCACACTCTTTTGCCTTGGATCACAACTTTATTTCTACCCTTGCCTTTTGGTTTAAAGGGCTATTGGCTTTTTCTGCTTGCTTTTTCTTTTTCTCTTCTATTTTTTCGTTTTTTTTTGAATCACTGCTTTTTCTTGCTTTAAGAATCAATTGATGATTTTTCAGATCCTCAATAACAGTTCTCCTTTTCATCATTCTTTCAAGAGCCAACAATTTTAACATTCTTAAAACAACAAATTCAAAAGACATATGCACTGTTCAAGCATTCATTCAGAAAGCAAAAAGTATTGTCACCACATTAAACTAATTCAACTAGATTCAAAGATGAATTCAAAATCCTGTACTTCTTGTTCTTTTGTGATTAAAGCATTTTTCATTTAAGAGAGGTGATGGATTCATAGGACATTCATAGCTTTAAGGCATAGACACTAAGATACTAATGATCATGTAAAAAGACACAAACATAGATAAACATAAGCATAAAAATTCGAAAAATAGAAAAAAAAAAGAACAAGGAGATTAAAGAACGGGTCCATCTTAGTGATGGCGGCTTGTTCTTCCTCTTGAAGATCTTATGGAGTGCTTGAGCTCCTCAATGTCTCTTCCTTGCCTTTGTTGCTCCTCTCTCATGATTATATGATCTTCTTTAATTTCATGGAGGAGGATGGAATGTTTTTGGTGCTCCACCCTTAGTTGTCCCATGTTGGAACTCAATTCTCCTAGAGAGGTGTTGATTTGCTCCCAATAGTTTTGTGGAGAAAAGTGCATCCCTTGAGATGAATCTCTCCATCTCCCATGGCTCAGAGGTGGAGGCTTTTGCCTTCCCTTTCCTCTTTCTAGAGGTTTCTCCGGCCTTAGGTGCCATAAATGGTTATGGAGAAACAAAAAGCAACGCTTTTACCACACCAAACTTAGAAGATTTGCTCGTCCTCGAGCAAAAGAAGAAAGAAGAGAGAGAGTGGTGGGGTAGGTAGGGATCCTGTGGGGTCCACAGATCCTGGGGTGTCAAGGATAATTCATCCCTACACCAAGTGGCGAGCAAAAATGCTCCTACTACCAATCCTGGCGTTAAACGCCGGGCTGGTGCCCATTTCTAGCGTTTAACGCCAGCTTGGTGCCCATTCCTGGCGTTTAACGCTAGTCTGGTGCCCCTTTCTGGCGTTAAACGCCCATAATGGTGCCACACTGGGCGTTAAACGCCCATTTGCTGCCCTTACTGGCGTTTAAACGCCAGCAAGGTTTTCCTCTAGGGTGTGCTATTTTTCTTTCTATTTTTCATTCTGTTTCTTCTTTTTCAATTGAATTTGTGACTTCCCATGATCATCAACCTATAGAAAACATAAAATAACAAAGGAAAATAATAAATATAACATTGGGTTGCCTCCCAACAAGTGCTTCTTTAATGTCAGTAGCTTGACAGTGGGCTCTCATGGAGCCTCACAGATGTTCAGAGCAATGTTGGAACCTCCCAACACCAAACTTAGAGTTTGAATGTGGGGGTTCAACACCAAACTTAGAAGTTGGTGGTGGCCTCCCAACACCAAACTTAGAGTTTGACTGTGGGGGCTCTGTTTGACTCTGTTTTGAGAGAAACTCTTCATGCTTCCTCTCTATGGTTACAGAAGGAGAACCTTGAGTCTTATAGTTTGCACTGTCTGCAAGCCACGGAGCTTCCTGAATAGCAAACAATTGCTCATCCGGAAAGGTTTCAGAGATCTCAATAGGAGGGAGGGATGCTCCTGCTACTGGTTCTATCCGGGACAGGTGATCAGCCACTTGATTCTCTGTCCCTTTTCTGTCTCTTATTTCTATATCAAACACTTGTAGAAGCAACACCCATCTTATGAGCCTGGGTTTTGAATCCTGCTTTGTGAGTAGATATTTAAGAGCAGCATGGTCAGTGTACACAATCACTTTTGATCCTACTAAATAATATCTGAACTTGTCAATGGCATAAACCACTGCAAGTAACTCCTTTTCTGTGGTTGTGTAGTTCTTCTGTGCATCATTTAGAATACGGCTGCCATAATAAATGACGTGCAGAAGCTTACCATGCCTTTGTCCTAGTACTGCACCAATGGCATGGTCACTGGCATCACACATTAGTTCAAATGATAATGTCCAGTCTGGTGCAAAGATGACTGGTGCTGTGACCAGCTTAGCTTTCAGAGTTTCAAACGCCTGCAGACACTCATTATCAAAAATAAATGGAGTGTCAGCAGCTAGCAGATTACTCAGAGGTTTGGCAATTTTTGAAAAATCCTTTATAAACCTTCTGTAGAATCCTGCATGCCCCAGAAAGCTTCTGATTGCCTTAACATTGGTAGGTGGTGGTAATTTTTCAATTACTTCAACTTTAGCTTGATCCACCTTTATTCCTTTGTTTGAAATTTTATGCCCAAGGACAATTCCTTCAGTCACCATAAAGTGACAATTTTCCCAGTTTAAAACTAGGTTGGTCTCTTGGCATCTTTTCAGAACAAGTGCTAGATCGTTAAGGCAGGAGTTGAATGAGTCTCCAAATACTGAAAAGTCATCCATGAAGACTTCCAGAAATTTCTCTACCATATCTGAGAAGATAGAGAGCATGCACCTCTGAAAGGTTGCAGGTGCATTGCACAGACCAAAAGGCATCCTTCTGTAGGCAAATACTCCAGAAGGACATGTAAACGCTGTTTTCTCTTGGTCTTGAGGATCTACTGCAATTTGGTTTTAACCTGAGTAGCCGTCCAAAAAGCAGTAGTATTCATGACCTGCTAGTCTCTCTAGCATCTGGTCTATGAATGGTAAAGGAAAATGATCCTTTCTGGTGACTGTATTGAGCCTTCTGTAGTCAATACACATGCGCCACCCTGTAACTGTTCTTGTAGGAACTAGTTCATTCTTTTCATTATGAACCACTGTCATGCCTCCCTTCTTAGGGACAACGTGGACAGGGCTCACCCAGGGGCTATCAGAAATAGGATAAATAATCCCAGCCTCTAGTAACTTAGTGACCTCTTTCTGCACCACCTCCTTCATGGCTGGATTTAGCCGCCTTTGTGGTTGAACTACTGGCTTAGCATCATCCTCCAATAGGATCTTGTGCATGCATCTTGCTGGGCTAATGCCCTTAAGATCACTTATGGACCACCCAAGAGCTGTCTTGTGTGTCCTAAGCACTTGAATTAGTGCTTCCTCTTCCTGTGGATTTAGAGCAGAGCTTATGATCACTGGAAAAGTGTCACCTTCTCCCAGAAATGCATATTTCAGGGATGGTGGTAGTGGCTTGAGCTCTGGTTTAGGAGGCTTATCTTCTTCCTGAGGAATTTTTAGAATTTCTTTTATTTCCTTTAGTTCCTCCAAATCAGGCTGAACATCTTTAAAGATGTCATCTAGCTCTGATTCAAGACTTTCAGTCATATTGACCTCCTCCACCAAAGAGTCAATAATATCAGTGCTCATGCAGTCATTTGATGTGTCTGGATGCTGCATAGCTTTGACAACATTTAACTTGAACTCATCCTCATTAACTCTTAGGGTTATTTCCCCTTTTTGTACATCAATGAGAGTTCGTCCAGTTGCTAGGAAAGGTCTTCCTAGAATGAGAGTTGCACTCTTGTGCTCCTCCATTTCCAGCACTACAAAGTCAGTTGGAAAGGCAAATGGCCCAACCTTGACAATCATGTCCTCAGTTATGCCTGATGGATATTTAATGGAGCCATCAGCAAGTTGGAGGCATATCCGGGTTGGTTTGACTTCTTCAGTCAACCCAAGCTTTCTGATAGTGGATGCAGGTATTAGATTGATGCTTGCTCCAAGGTCACACAGGGCTGTCTTGGTGCAAGCACCTTCTAATGTGCATGGTATCATAAAGCTTCCTGGATCTTGAAGCTTTTCTAGTAAGCTTTTCAGAATGACTGCACTGCATTCTTCAGTGAGAAATACTTTTTCAGTTTCTCTCCAATCCTTCTTATGACTTAAGATCTCTTTCATGAACTTAGCATAAGAAGGTATTTGTTCAAGTGCCTCTGCAAACGGAATCTTTATTTCAAGAGTCCTTAGGTAGTCTGCAAAGCGGGCAAATTGCTTATCCTGCTCCGCTTGGCGGAGTTTCTAAGGATAAGGCATCTTGGCTTTATATTCTTCAACCTTAGTTGCTGCAGGTTTATTTCCTACAGAAGTGGTTGGAGAAGCCTGCTTAAGGGGGTTGTTATCAGCACTTGCAAGTGTCTGACCCCTTTGTGGCGTTTGAACGCCAAGATTTGGTGCTTTTTGGGCGTTTAACGCCAGATTGCAACCCTTTTCTGGCATTTGAACGCCAGAAGTGGCTACCCATTGGGCGTTTAACGCCACTTTCTTACCCTTTTCTGGCGTTTGAACGCCAGAATCATTCCTCTCTGGGCTCTTACTGTCCTCAGAGGGATTTTGGGTAGTTGGTTGGTCATCCTCTATCAGTTGTTCCTTTCTTAGCTTTCTGCTGCTTTGAGTTGATACATTCAATGTCTTCCCACTCCTTAATTTAACAGCTTGGCATTCTTCTGTTATCTGTTTAGATAGTTGCTGTCTTGTCTGATTCAATTGTGCTTCCATATTTTTGTTAGCATTTTTAGTGTCTTGGAGCGTCTCTTTAAATTCTGCTAATTGTTTTGTCATAAGGAGTAATTGCTGATTAAGCTCAACCATCTGTTCTTGAGGATTAGGATCAGTGGCTACTGCCATAACTTCTTCTTTTGTAGAGAACTCATTGCTAGAGTACAAATGTTGATTTATAGCAACAGTATCTATAAGCTCTTGAGCCTCTTCAATCGTCTTCCTCATATGTATAGATCCACCAGCTGAGTGGTCTAGAGACATCTGAGCTTTTTTTGTAAGCCCATAGTAGAAGATGTCTAACTGTACCCACTCTGAAAATATTTCAGAGGGGCATTTTCTTAGCATACCTCTATACCTCTCCCAGGCATTATAAAGGGATTCATTATCCTCTTGTTTAAAGCCTTGGATGTCCAGCCTTAGCTGTGTCATCCTTTTTGGAGGGTAAAATTGATTCAGGAATTTGTCTGATAACTGTTTCCATGTCTTTATGCTTGCTGTAGGTTGGTTATTCAACCACCTCTTAGCTTGATCTTTTACAGCAAATGGAAACAGTAATAATCTGTAGACATCCTGATCCACCTCTTTATTACGTACTGTGTCAGCAAGTTGTAAGAATTGTGCCAAAAACTCAGTAGGTTCTTCCTGTGGAAGACCGGAATACTGGCAATTTTGCTGCACCACGATAATGAGTTGAGGATTTATCTCAAAGCTGCTTGCTTTAATGGGAGGTATACAGATGCTACTCCCATATGCAGCTGTAATGGGGTTAGCATATGACCCCAGAGTCCTTCTGGACTGCTCAATTCCACTTAGATCCATGATGGAGAAAGGGAGATGATGTGGATATTATTATTTTTTTATTTTTTTTATTTATTATTTTTTTTAAAAGTGACCGAAAGAAAAAAAAAATAAAATAAAATAAATGGAAGATAAAATAAAATTTCGAAAATTAACAGAAAATAAGATCAAAGCAAATTGAAAACTGAATCAATTAGTTAATTAAAAAGATTTTGGAATTAGCAATTAAAAAGATATGATTAAGAATTATTTTGAAAAAGATATGATTGAGAAGATATAATTGCAAATAAAAATGATTGAAAAGATATGATTTCGAAAATCTTTGACTAATTTAATGCAAAGTTTCGAAAATTATTAGTAAAACAAGGAAAGGATATTTTTTATTTTTAAATTTTAATGAGAAAAGAGAAAAACAATAGAACGACACTAAACTTAGAAATTTTGGATCAAAACAAAGAGAACAAACAAGAAAACTTTGTATGTCAAGATGAACACCAAGAACAAATTTTTGAAAAAAATTTTAAGTGAATAAAAGCACAAAAGACACCAAACTTAAAATATAAAACTAAACTCAAATAAAAGACTCTAAACCAACAAAAATAAAACAGTCCTAATCTAAGCAACAAGATAAACCGTCAGTTGTCCAAACTCGAACAATCCCCGACAACGGCGCCAAAAACTAGGTGCACGAAATTGCAATCACACGTTTGCAATCCCGCACAACTAACCAGCAAGTGCACTGGGTCGTCCAAGTAATACCTTACGTGAGTAAGGGTCGATCCCACGGAGATTATCGGCTTGAAGCAAGCTATGGTTACCTTGTAACTCTTAGTCAGGATATCAAAGATTATCAGGATTGATTGTAAAAAAACAAAAGAACATAAAACAGGTACTTGAATTGCAGTGATGGAGAATAGGTTGAGGTTTTGGAGATGCTCTGTCTTCTGAACCTCTGCTTTCCTACTGTCTTCTTCTTCAAACACGCAAGACTCCTTCCATGGCAAGCTGTATGTAGGGTTTCACCGTTGTCAATGGCTACCTCCCATCCTCTCAGTGGAAATGTTCAACGCACCCTGTCACGACACGGCTATCCAGCTGTCGGTTCTCGATCATGTCGGAATAGAATCCAGTGATTCTTTTGCGTCTGTCACTAACGCCCCACAATCGCGAGTTTGAAGCTCGTCACAGTCATTCAATCATTGAATCCTACTCAGAATACCACAGACAAGGTTTAGACCTTCCGGATTCTCCTGAATGCCGCCATCAATTCTAGCTTATACCACGAAGATTCTGATTAAGGAATCCAAGAGATATCTACTCAATCTAAGGTAGAACGGAGGTGGTTGTCAGGCACGCGTTCATAGTTGAGAATATGATGAGTGTCACGGATCATCACATTCATCCGGGTTAAGAACAAGTGATATCTTAGAACGGAAGCAAGCATGATTGAATAAGAAACAGTAGTAATTGCATTAATCCATCAAGACACAGCAGAGCTCCTCACCCCCAACCATGGGGTTTAGAGACTCATGCTGTAGAAGATACAATGGGAAACGTGTAAAGTGTCATGAGGTACAGATACAATGTCAAAAGATCCTATTAATAGTGAACTAGTAACCTAGGGTTTACAGAAATGAGTAAATGACAGAAAAATCCACTTCCAGGCCTACTTGGTGTGTGCTTGGGCTGAGCATTGAAGTATTTTCGTGTAGAGACTCTTCCTGGAGTTAAACGCCAGCTTTTATGCCAGTTTGGGCGTTTAACTCTAATTTTTATGCCAGTTCCAGCGTTAAACGCTGGGAATTCTGAAGCTGATTTGCAATGCCGGTTTGGGCCATCAAATCTCGGGCAAAGTATGGACTATTATACTTTCCAACGCCGTTGAGAGCGCGCCAATTGGGCTTCTGTAGCTCCAGAAAATCCACTTCGAGTGCAGGGAGGTCAGAATCCAACAGCATCTGCAGTCCTTTTCCGTCTCTGAATCAGATTTTTGCTCAGGTCCCTCAATTTCAGCCAGAAAATACCTGAAATCACAGAAAAACACACAAACTCATAGTAAATTCCAGAAAAGTGAATTTTAATTAAAAACTAATAAAATTATACTAAAAACTAACTAAATCATACTAAAAACATACTAAAAACAATGCTAAAAAGCGTATAAATTATCCGCTCATCAACGAGCACCTGTGCGTACGCACAGGACCCAACACGTGATTTCATTAATGAAACACGTGCAGCGCAAAATTTGGGGACTTTTGGCCCATTTTGGCAGGCTGAATTGCTAAATTGAAGTGCTATATAGTGGGAGAATCAACACATATGAAGAGAGCTCACTATTATTTTAAATAGCAGTATAGGAAGCTTCCATAGGAGTAGGAGTAGTGTAGCATTGCTCTCTTAGGGTTTATGCAATCTCAATTGTAGCATTTTATAGCAAGCTTTAATTTTATAGCATTACTCTTTTGTAACTACTCTTAATTTCCTCTTTAATTACATTGTCTTTATTTTCGTTTCCTCTTGGTTCAAGTGCTTTGTTTATATTTGCAATTTTGAGTTCTTGAAGTTTTGATTGATGAATTTAGTGTTTTATGCTTTCTTTATGCTTGATTGCTTGTTTATACTTGGTTTTGTTGATAGTTGGTTATAGTTTTCTATTTTTCTTTGCAATTTTCCATACTTTACTATTATGCACACAAGGTGTTTGTGAAAATGCCAACTCTAGATTTTGAGTAGATTTTTACACCTTGGCTTGTGGTTTGAGTTCATAGGATACTAGAGTCATCATGTCCGACATTTAGTGGTAATTCTTGGGGAGTTAGTTGGCTCATGTTTCCATTGACGCTAGCCTTTTATCAACTAGTTTGGTATGTTGGCTAGGACTTATGGATTAAGGTCAATTATGCTTGCTTGACTTACTCCTTGATGGTTGGGGTTGACTAAGCGAGACTAACTCATGTCAATTATCATAGTTGTGGTTATGGCAATGATAGGATTCCTTGCATCCTCATTCCCAAGACAAGGTTTCTTTTATGCATTAATTCACAATTTTGTTCGTTCCTTAGTTCTTTGATTTCTTAGTTCTTTCAATCTTTAATTTCTTGCTTGAAAACCCCTTTTTTTTCTGTAACAACCAAGGAAGTAACACTTCAATTGCGTCCTAGGGAGAACGACCCGAGGTTTATCTACTATCGGTTTAATTAGAAATTGTAAACTTTGACCGGGCATCACTCATTGGTTGAGAGCTATGCTTGCAATGAGGTTATATTTCTCCTTTACCGAGAAGGAATTCTTAACCGACGGTTTTGCCCGTATCAAGTTTTTGGCGCCGTTGCCGGGGAATGCAATTGGTGTTAAATCTTAGGTTATTGTAAATATGTTGATAGTGTAAATAGTCTACTTTTTGGTTGTTTGTTTGCTTTTGTTAGTAGGTTTTTGTTTATGTTTTCTTGATGACTTTTTTCACACTATCACCACAATGCACCCCAAGGGAACCCAAACACTCACCTTTATAGTCACCAATCTTACACACCATCACCCCATTACATACAAATCCAAAACCCTTACCCTCATGAGTTTGATTGTCAACTTTCAGCACTTCAATCTCCATCTTCAAATATGGGTCAAGCCACACAAGAAGTACTTCTCATGCTCATTCAAGAACAACAAGAGTTCCGTGAGAAGCAAAAGCAAGTCATGTCTACCTTAGCAAAAGCTTTGGATCATTTAGCTTCATTGCGTTCATGCCACAAGCAAGAAATTCTAGTGGATGAATATGTGGAACCGAGTGACAAGTGTGGAGTGGAAGAAAAAGTGCAAAATCAAGAAGAAGAGGTCAAGTCACAAGATGAAGTGAAAAAGGAGTCAAATGAAGAGTTGGTAGGAATTGATCAAGAGGATTCCATCATTCAACATTTTTTGTCCAACTTGGGTAATTCCTTCAATGACATTCATGACCATTCCTTGTTAGAGTTGGAAGGAAATGTTGATGTGGACTTCACATAACCTCCAATTTTTTACTTGAGTGATGATAAAGATGGTTTAGAAGAGGTTGAGGAAGATTTTAGTTGCCAAGAGGTGGAGGCGTTTATGCAAGATGAGTGGGTGAAGAATTCTTCAACAAGCTTTCTAGGCCCACATCAATATGCCGTTATAGAAACGGATGATCAACTTCGAACCTTTTTTGGAGTAGTGGATGGTGATGGGAAGAATGTTAATTGACAATGGAATGGAAAGTTCATCAAAAGGGCCAACTTGACATTTGAAGCTCAATTTTGGTGCGAGACTCAAATTGGTGGATTCCGGGTAGTGTATAAGCATGTCAATGGTGATAGAGGAACTCAAGTATGAGATCTGGGCATTGGTTTTATGACTCAAAACTTAAGGATCCTAGTTGCTAGCTTGAAGTCTCTCAAAAGTTTAATCCAATTCATTTGGGACCCCGGAGGTCAAATCAATAGCAAACTTGGTTGGAGATTCAAGGAGGAGTGGAAGCATAAGCCGCCCTAACAAGGATCTCCTTACCAAGTCCAACTTAAGACTATAACCAAAGTTCTAGGTGGGAAACACCCCACCATGGTAACATCCTTCTAACTTTCCCTCTTTTACCTTTTTGTTTCATGAATAACTGGCTATATTGCTTGGTTGTTTGGATTTATTTTAATGGTTGCAAGGTACTTTTTAGTGACATAATGTGTTTTTGGTAGTTTTGTGATGTTTTGGGACTTGAAAACTTATTTTGGATGTCAAGTTTGATGCTTTGGAGGCATAATTTTTGTTGCAAAAACAGAGACCTGTGCGTGCGCACAGCCTTGTGCGTTCGCACAGGTCCCCTATTTTTCAATTCCTGTGCGTCTGCACAGTAGCGTGCGCACACACGCCCTTAAACACCCCCTCTGTTTCCAGCACGCGCACAGGCTGTGCGTGGGAACAACTTTTGTCCCCTCCATGCGTCTGCACACCATGCGTGTGCCCGCACACGTTTTTCCTTTTGAAAAAAAAAGAGAGAGCCACACGTGCGAGCGTACACCCTTTGTGCGCCCACACAGCCTGAACAAGCCCCTCTGGTCGTTGCAACCGCACCTCTTGTGCGATCGCATGCCACCCCTTTTCTCCTTATGTGCGAGTGCACACCCCCTGTGCGTCCGCACAGCCTTAAACACCCCTCTCTTCACAGCGCATGCACAAGCTGTGCGTGCGCACCCAGTTCCTTTCTTTCCTTATGTGCGCGCGCACACCCCTTATGCGCCTGCACAGGTTGCGTTACACCTTCTCTCCGCACGACGTTGTGCGTGCGCATACTGCCCTCTTTCTCCTTGTGTGCATCCGCACACGACTTTGTGCGTCTGCATAGGTCACTTTTCGAACGTTAATTTGAAAAGAAAGGGGATTCGCGCTTCAGTTTTCTCCCACCACCCCAACCCTTTCCTTCTCTTATCTCTGAACCCACACTACCACCTAACCCCTCTCAGCCTTCTTCCTCCACTCCACGACCGAAAACCACCGGCGACCACCATGCCGCCGTCGTCCTACTCTCTCTATTCCCTTCTTTCTTTTTTTCCCTTCTCTCACCTACATTTCGCCCTCCTTCTCCCTCTGCCCCTGTCTCTGCCACCGCGCTAGTGCCCAGCCATTGCCGCGCCCTTCTAGCTCCGATGACACCACTAGCAGCGGCGGACCCCTGTGCCGCTGCGGTCTCACCCTTACCTTCCCTCAATCCCTCTCCTTCTGCATTACAGGTTTCGACCCCTGTTTTCCCTACCCTATTTCCTTTCTTTTCTGCTTCTTTTTGTTGCTTCTTTTTACTTCTGCTTTTTAATTCGGCTTTAGTTCCTAGGTGGTTTTAGGTTAAATGACTTCTAATTTTCTGGATTGAGTTTATGTTATGCTGGTTAACTGTTATTGAATGTTGTTGAGACTGATGATGCTGCTGAGTCTGAGACTAAATGCTGTGGTTCTTTTGCTTTATTTTGAATGCTGCAATGCATAGTGAACTATGAGTGATGCTACTTGCAACTTTTGCACATAATATGCTTGACAAATTGCTTGAATGGAATCTTTTATTCAACTTCTAGGTCTTATCATCTTAGATTTTAAATTTCCCTCCATTTGGCATTGTTACTCTCTAATTGTGCATGTCTTCTGTTGAATGTAACTACTGGCTGAGATGATGTAGTTATGCACTCTGTGTTTTGCTGAAACATCAAACTGAACTTCATATTACCTATGCAATTATCTTGTTTGATGTCAATTGTTGATGTGCATAGCATTCTCAGCCTACCAACCATGCACTTCATTATTGATTTTGTTCTCGAGACAAAATTGGATTGAATTTGATAGTATTGATTATTCTATTTGGTACCTTTAAGTGCATAGCATGCTGATTGACTGCATTATATATGACTGCCCATTCCTTTTTTTTGCTCACACACCAAACTAGCATTAAACTTCCAATTTTGAAATCTGTTTGGTGCTTTTTGCAGCAGTACATATGATGTTTGTCTGCTGAACTGACTTACTGCTTATTCATGTGTTCTTGACCATAAATGATCATGTACAATTACTTGTCCCTTGTACATATTTTTGAGCAATGAATCTGATTCCAACTGACATTGCTTTTGGGAACATCGATTGACTATGTGACCATTTTACCACTTTGTTCCATGAATAAGCAGGTGCTTTAAATTGTCAAGTTGATCATTGCGTTTTATGTCAATTCTTACAAACTTTTTCAATCATCAAGGCACAATCGCAATGAATCAATTTCTTTTAGTTCAATTCACTTACAGAATGCACCTAGGAAATGCACATGCTTTCATTGTTTGTTCACTTATTCATTTGCTACTTAGGTTGCTTGATTTGGTGAAACACATTTCCTTTTTGACCAATTCATTGCTGCATACATGTTTTTCCCTTGATTTAGTATCTGTTTACCTTACTGGATCTTAATTAATTGTTTGATTATCTCCTCTGAATTTTTGTGACTGTTATCTGTTCTCTTGAGTTGTATTCTGTTTTTCCTTCTTTAGGATGACTCACAAGGGGAAGGAAAAAGCCAATCCTTTGGCTCGTCCTCCTCCTATGCCCCCAAGTGACCAATCAGACACGTTCATTAACTCGGAAGCCCAAGAGCAATACAAGAAATTAGAAAAATGTGCCTTTCATTATGAGAGAAAGCTAAACCTGCCTGAGAAATATGCGGATGCGATCCTTAACCGACTTGATTTTTATCATTGGGGATTCATAAAATCTGACCCAGTGGAAGTAAATGAACACCAGGTCAAGGAATTTTACACAAATCTCCTAAATTGGGATGCCAAAACTGTTTTTGTAAGAGGTGTCACCTGGGACACCTCTGATACTGCTTTAGAAGCCCTCTTGGATATTCCGCATATTCCTCCGGCTTGCGACGCTTACACTCAAGTAATGAGGGATGTTTCAACGGGCAAGATTTCTTTGGATGAGGCCCAGGAGAAGATAGGCCAGCCTGAAGCTAGATGGGAATACAGTAAAGAGAACGATGCGGTTCTGTTGAGCATTGCGTGCACTAACCTCAACCCAGAGGCAAGGATCTGGCAGCAGATCATCACCGACTATATTCTTCCGAGCACGCATGCCACGCATATTAGAGTCCGGGTGGCAGTGTTACTTTGGGCTATTTTGGAGGGGAAGAAAATCTCTGTTCTTCCCCTTATCAGAGAGTCGATGATGAAGGTGAACCAACAGCTAAAATTCAACGTTTCCTTCTGATGAGCGAATATTTTATATGCTTTTTGGGGGTAATTTCATGTAGATTTTAGTATGTTTTAGTTAGTTTTTAATATATTTTTATTAGTTTTTAGGAAAAATTCATATTTCTGGACTTTACTATGAGTTTGTGTGGTTTTCTGTAATTTCAAGTATTTTCTAGCTGAAATTGAGGGAGCTGAGCAAAAATCTTATTTAGGCTGAAAAAGGACTGCTGATGTTGTTGGATTCTGACCTCCCTACACTCGGAATGGATTTTTTGGAGTTAAAGGAGTCCAATTGGCGCGCTCTCAATTGGGTTGGAAAGTATACATCCAGGGCTTTCCAGCAATATATAATAGTTCATACTTTGCGCGAAGATAGATGACGTAAATTGGCGTTCAACACTAGTTTCATGTTGCAGTCTGGCGTTCAGCGCTAGAAACAGGTTGCAAGTTAGAGTTCAATGCCAGAAACAGGTTACAACCTGGCGTTCAACTCTAGAAACAGCCCAGGCACATGAGAAGCTTAAGTCTCAACCCCAGCACACACCAAGTGGGCCCCAGAAGTCGATTTCTGCACTATCCATCTTAGTTTACTCATTTTCTGTAAACCTAGGTTACTAGTTTAGTATAAAAACAACTTTTAGAGACTTATTTTGTATCTCATGACATTTTTAGATCTGAATTATATACCTTGTGATGGCATGAGTCTCTAAACTCTATTGTTGGGGGTGAGGAGCTCTGCAGCGTCTCGATGAATTAATGCAATTATTTCTGTTTTCTATTCAAACACGCTTGCTCCTATCTAAGATGTTCATTCGTGCTTCACTATGAAGAAGGTGATGATCCGTGACACTTATCACCTTCCTCAATCCATGAACGTGTGCCTGACAACCACCTCTGTTATACATTAGATTGAATGAGTATCTCTTAGATTCCTTAATTACAATCTTCGTGGTATAAGCTAGAACATTTTGGTGGCCACTCTTGAGGATCCGGAAAGTCTAAACCTTGTCTGTGGTATTTCGAGTAGGATTCAAGGATTGAATGGCTATGACGAGCTTCAAACTCGCGATTGCTGGGCGTGATGACAAACGCAAAAGAATCAATAGATTCTATTCCGACATGATCGAGAACCAATAGATGATTAGCCGTGCTGTGACAGAGCATTTGGACCATTTTCACTGAGAGGATGTGCAGTAGCCATTGACAACGGTGATGCCCTACATACAGCTTGCCATGGAAGGAGCCTTGCATTTATGAAAGTGAGAAAGCATTATGTTGCAGGAATTCAGAGAACAAAGCATCTCCAAAACTCCAACATATTCTTCATTACTGCATAATAAGTATTTATTTCATGCTCTTTTACTTTTTACAATTAAAACTAAAAATTATTATTGATATTATATCCTGACTAAGAATAATAAGATAACCATAGCTTGCTTCAAGCCAACAATCTCCGTGGGATTCGACCCTTACTCACGTAAGGTATTACTTGGACGACCCAATGCACTTACTGGTTAGTTGTGCGAAGCTGTGAGAAATAGTCCATTAATATTGGCATACACAATTTTGTGCACTATGTTTTTGGCGCCGTTGCCGGAGATTGTTTGAGTTTGAACAACTGACGGTGAATCTTGTTGCTTAGATTAGGAAAAATTAGTCCTTTTGGTTTAGAGTCACTAGAATTGCATCTTTTATTATCCCTTTTAAAAACTTTTTCAAACATTTTATTTTTCTTTATTAATTTTTTAGTTTTTCTGAGAAGTTTAGTGTCATGTTTTAAGTTTGGTGTTAATTGCATGCTTGTCTTTGTCTTTCAATTTTCGAATTGCATGTTTTTTGTTTTTCCTTGATCCTCAAATTGTTCTTGTCAATTTTTCTTATTTGATCTTTGGTTTTTCTTGTTCTGTGTGTTTTCGTGTTTTCCTTGTGCTTTTTCAAAATATTAGTTTTCAAAAATATTTTTTTTATTTACAATATTAAAACACATTACATTTATAGCTCAGTTGGCTAGAGCGTTGGCTTATGTTCTTGGCAATTGGGTATCCTCCTTTTAAAATTTTTTTCAAAAATAATTTTTCTTTGATTAAATCTTGTGCCAAACTTTAAGTTTGGTGTTTTCTTGTTAATCTTTCTTTAATTTTTGAAAATTTTATTGTGGTTTTCTAAAAATTTTAAGTTTGGTGTTCTTTCTTTTGTTCTTGTTGTTCTTGTGAGTCTTCAAAGTGTTCTTGAGTCTTCTTTGTGTTTTGATCTTAAAATTTTTAAGTTTGGTGTTCCTTGGTGTTTTCCCTCCAAAATTTTCGAAAACAAGGAGCATTAGATCTAAAAATTTTAAGTCTTGGGTCTTTTGTGTGTTTTTCTCTTTCATCATAAAATTCAAAATTTAATATATATATATATATTCTAACTATTTTCAAAGCAATTATTCCGAATTTTTTTAAAATTTTTGGATTTCATTTTTAAATTTTTAAAATTATAGCTTTTTCAAAAATATTCTAACCACTTTCTCTCTCCTCACTTTTTTGAATTTCTTCACAAAATATTTTCAAATTCTTTTTGTTTTTCTTTTTATTTTAGTTTTCATTTTATTTTATTTTATTATTTCGAAACCTCCTCTATAATAATAAAATAAATTCACATCATCTCCCTTTCTCCATTATGGATTTAAGTGGAAATGAACAGTCCAAAAGGACTCTGGGGTTATATGCTAACCCCACTACTGCTTCATATGGGAGTAGTATCTGTATACCCTCCATCGGAGTCAGTAGCTTTGAGTTGAACCCTCAGCTCATTATTATGGTGCAGCAAAGTTGCCAGTATTTCGGTTTTCCACAGGAAGAACCTACAGAGTTTTTGGCACAGTTTTTACAAATTGCTAACACAGTACATGATAAGGAAGTAGATCAGGATGTCTACAGATTGTTACTGTTTCCATTTGCTGTAAAAGACCAAGCTAAGAGGTGGTTAAATAACCAACCTAAGGACAGCATAAAGACATGGAAACAGCTGTCAGAAAAATTCCTGAATCACTATTTTCCTCCAAAACGGATGACACAGCTAAGGCTGAGCATCCAAGGCTTCAAACAAGGAGATAATGAATCCCTTTATGATGCCTGGGAGAGATACAGAGAGATGCTAAGAAAATGCCCCTCTGAAATATTTTCAGAGTGGGTGCAGTTAGACATCTTCTATTATAGGCTTACAGAGAAAGCTCAGATTTCTCTAGACCACTCATCTGGTGGCTCTATACACATGAGAAAGATAATTGAAGAAGCTCAAGAGCTCATTGATACAGTTGCCAAAAATCAACATCTGTACCTGAGCAGTGAACCTTCCATCAACGAAGAGGCTAAAACAGTAACTGCTGAACTTAGTCCTACAAAACAAGTTACTGAATTCAATCAGCAACTGGATTTTCTCACAAAATAGCTAGCCGAATTCAAGGAGATACTACAAGAAACAAGAATGGCTAATACGAATATGAAAATACAGTTGAAGCAAACAGAACAGCAGTTATCAAAACAAATAACAGAAGAGTGTCAAGCAGTTCAATTAAGAAGTGGGAAAACATTAAATACCTCACTTGAAGGCAGCAAGA
Organism: Arachis stenosperma; assembly: GCF_014773155.1. Classification (NCBI taxonomy): domain Eukaryota; kingdom Viridiplantae; phylum Streptophyta; class Magnoliopsida; order Fabales; family Fabaceae; genus Arachis; species Arachis stenosperma. The sequence goes on along the minus strand of NC_080377.1, from coordinate 76,969,521 downwards.
AGCCAAGAAATGAACAGACTACTACCCAAAATTCATCTGAGGACAGTTAAAGCCCAGAGAGGAATAATTCTGGCACTCAAACACTAGAAAATGGGTTGGAAGCAGGCGTTGAACGCCCAACCCATGCTCAGTCCTGGCGTTTGACGCCAGAAATAAGCAAGGAATTAGCGTTGAACACCCAAAGGAAGCACAGTTCTGGCATTCAGACACCAGAAACAGGTAAGGAGTTGGCGTCTAACGCCACTCCAGCTTTCACCCCTGGCATTCAAACGCAGTGGGGGATCAGACACATACAAGTGCTGATAGCAACCCTTCTAAAAAGGCTTCTCAACCCACATCTATAGGCAATAAACCTGCAGCAACTAAGGTTGAGGAATACAAAGCCAAAATGCCTTATCCTCAGAAACTCCGTTAAGCGGAACAGGATAAGCAATTTGCCCGCTTTGCAGACTATCTCAGAACTCTTGAAATAAAGATTCCTTTTGCATAGGCACTTGAGCAAATACCCTCTTATGCTAAGTTCATGAAAGAGATCTTAAGCCATAAGAAGGATTGGAGGGAAACTGAAAAAGTTTACCTCACTGAAGAATGCAGTGCAGTCATTCTGAAAAGCTTACCTGAGAAGCTTAAAAATCCCGAAAGCTTTATGATACCATTCACATTAGAAGGTACTTGTACCAAGCAAGCTCTATGTGATCTTGGGGCTAGTATCAACCTAATACATGCATCTACTATCAAAAAGCTTGGGTTGACTGATGAAGTCAAACCAACCCGGATATGTCTCCAACTTACTGATGGTTCCATTAAACACCCATCAGGCGTGATTGAAGACATGATTGTCAAGGTTGGGCCATTTTCCTTTCCCACTGACTTTGTGGTGCTAGAAATGGAGGAGCACAAGAGTGCAACTCTCATTCTAGGAAGACCTTTCCTAGCAACTGGCCGAACCCTTATTGACGTCCAAAAAGGGGAAGTAACCCTGAGAGTTAATGAGGATGAGTTTAAGGTTGAATGTTGTCAAAGCTATGCAGCATCCAGACACCCCAAATGATTGTATGAGCATTGATATTATTGACTCTCTGGTAAAAGAGGTCAATATGACTGAGAGTCTCGAATCAGAGCTAGAGGATATCTTTAAAGATGTTCAGCCTGATCTGGAGGAACCAGAGAGAATAATAGAACCTCTGAAAATCCCTCAGGAAAAGGAGAAACCTCCCAAACCCGAGCTTAAACCATTACCACCATCCCTGAAATATGCATTTCAGGGAGAATGTGATACCTTTCCTGTAATCATAAGCTCTACCTTAGAGCCACAGGAAGAGGAAGCACTAATTCAAGTGCTAAGGACACACAAGACAGCACTTGGGTAGTCTATCAGTGATCTTAAGGGCATTAGCCCAGCCAGATGCATGCACAAGATCCTATTGGAGGGTGACGCTAAGCCAGTGGTTCAACCACAGAGGCGGTTGAATCCAGCCATGAAGGAGGTGGTGCAAAAGGAGGTCACTAAATTACTAGAGGCTAGGATTATTTATCCCATTTCTAATAGCCCCTGGGTAAGCCCTATCCAAGTCGTCCCTAAGAAGGGTGGTATGACAGTGGTTCATAATAAAAAAAATGAACTGGTTCCTACAAGAACAGTTACAGGGTGGCGTATGTGTATTGATTACAGAAGGCTCAATACAGCTACCAGAAAGGATCATTTTCCTTTACCATTCATAGACCAGATGCTAGAGAGACTAGCAGGTCATGAATACTACTGCTTCCTGGATGGATATTTAGATTATAATCAAATTGCAGTAGATCCCCAAGATCAAGAGAAAATAGCATTCACATGTCTATCCGGAGTATTTGCATACAGAAGGATGCCATTTGGTCTGTGCAATACACCTGCAACCTTTCAAAGGTGCATGCTCTCTATTTTCTTTGATATAGTGGAAAAATTTCTGAAAGTCTTCATGGATGACTTTTCAGTATTTGGAGACTTATTTAGCTCCTGTCTTGACCATCTAGCACTTGTTCTAAAGAGGTGCCAAGAGACTAACCTAGTTTTAAACTGGGAGAAATGTCACCTTATGGTGATTGAGGGAATTGTCCTTGGGCACAAAATTTCGAACAAGGGAATAGAGGTGGATCAAGCTAAGGTAGAGGTAATTGAAAAGTTACCACCACCTGCCAATGTTAAGGCAATCAGAAGCTTTCTGGGGCATGCAGGATTCTATAGGAGGTTTATAAAAGATTTTTCAAAAATCGCCAAACCTCTGAATAATCTGCTAGCTGCTGACACGCCATTTATCTTTGATAAGGAGTGTCTGCAGGCATTTGAGACTCTGAAAGCTAAGCTGGTCACAGCACCAGTCATCTCTGCACCAGACTGGACATTACCATTTGAACTGATGTGTGATACCAGTGACCATGCCATTGGTGCAGTGTTGGGACAAAGGCATGACAAGCTTCTGCACGTCATTTACTATGCCAGTCGTGTTTTAAATGACGCATAGAAGAACTACACAACCACAGAAAAAGAGTTACTTGCAGTGGTTTATGCCATTGACAAGTTCAGATCTTATTTAGTAGGATCAAAAGTGATTGTGTACATGATGAGCGGATAATTTGTACGCTTTTTGGCATTGTTTCTAGTATGTTTTTAGTAGGATTTAGTTAGTTTTTAGTATATTTTTATTAGTTTTTAGTTAAAATTCACTTTTCTGGACTTTACTATGAGTTTGTGTGTTTTTCTGTGATTTCAGGTACTTTCTGGCTGAAATTGAGGGACCTGAGCAAAAATCTGATTCAAAGACTAAAAAGGACTGCAGATGCTGTTAGATTCTGACCTCCCTGCACTCGAAGTGGATTTTCTGGAGCTACAAAAGTCCAATTGGCGCGCTCTCAACGGCGTTGGAAAGTAGACATTCTGGGCTTTCCAGCAATATATGATAATCCATACTTTGCCCAATATTTGATGGCCCAAACTGGCGTTCAAAGTCACCTTCAGAATTCCCAACGTTAAACGCTGGAACTGGCACCAAAGTGGGAGTTAAACGCCCAAACTGGCACAAAAACTGGCGTTTAACTCCAAGAGAAGTCTCTACATGAAAATGCTTCAATGCTCAGCCCAAGCACACACCAAGTGGGCCCGGAAGGGGAGTTTTATGTCATTTACTCATCTTTGTAATTCTTAAGCTACTAGTTCCCTATAAATAGGACCTTTTACTATTGTATTTTCATCTTTTGATCATTTAGAATCTTTTGATCACTTTAGATCTTAGATCATTTGGAGGCTGGCCTCACGGCCATGCCTAGACCTTGTTCTTATGTATTTTCAACGGTGGAGTTTCTACACACCATAGATTAAGGTGTGGAGCTCTGCTGTACCTCGAGTATTAATGCAATTACCATTGTTCCTCTATTCAATTCAGCTTGTTCTTGTTCCAAGATATCACTTGTTCCTCAACTTGATGAATGTGATGATACGTGACACTCATCATCATTCTCACCTATGAACGTGTGACTGACAACCACCTCCGTTCTACCTTAGATTGGGTGGATATCTCTTGGATTCCTGATACACGACGCATGGTTACTGCTCGCCTGACAACCGAGCGCTCGCCTGACAACCGAGCCATCCATTCCGTGAGATCAGAGTCTTCGTGGTATAAGCTAGAATTGATGGCGGCATTCAAGAGAATTCGGAAGGTCTAAACCTTGTCTGTGGTATTCTGAGTAGGATTCAATGATTGAATGACTGTGACGAGCTTCAAACTCGCGATTGTGGGGCGTTAGTGACAGACGCAAAAGAATCACTGGATTCTATTCTGACATGATCGAGAACCGACAGCTGGATAGCCGTGCCGTGACAGGGTGCGTTGAACATTTCCACTGAGAGGATGGGAGGTAGCCATTGACAACGGTGAAACCCTAAATACAGCTTGCCATGGAAAGGAGTAAGAAGGATTGGATGAAGACAATAGGAAAGCAGAGAGACGAAAGGGACAAAGCATCTCCATTCGCTTATCTGAAGTTCTCACCAATGAATTACATAAGTATCTCTATCTTTATCTTTATGCTTTATTCATATATCATCCATAACCATTTGAGTCTGCCTGACTGAGATTTACAAGGTGACCATAGCTTGCTTCATACCAACAATCTCCGTGGGATCGACCCTTACTCGCGTAAGGTTTATTACTTGGACGACCCAGTGCACTTGCTGGTTAGTTGTGCGAAGTTGTGTTTATGCCATGGTATTGAACACCAAGTTTTTGGATTCATTACCGGGATTATTTGAGTTGTGAAAAGTAGTGATCACAATTTCGTGCACCAAGTTTTTGGCGCCGTTGCCGGGGATTGTTTCGAGTATGGATAACTGACGGCTCATCTTGTTGCTTAGATTAGGTATTTTATTTTTTTTTCAGAATTTCTTTAATAATGAATTCTAGAGTTTCATGATGATCTGTTGAAGTCTGGCTGGCTGTGAAGCCATGTCTAATCTTATTGGACCGAGGTTTCAACTTATCATCACAAGAGCTTGTTGATTTCTATCAAACTTGCTGTTGGAGCAATGATCTGCTGAGGCTTGGCAGGCCATTGGCCATGTCTAGTGTTTTGGACCGGAGCTTTCTTTGAAAGCTTGGCTGGCTGTGAAGCCATGTCTAATTTCTGGACCGGAGTCTTAGACTAGCATTGCAATGATTCCTGGAATTCTCATTAAGAATTCTGAAACCTTTATTTTCTTTTTTCATATAATTTTCGAAAAAGCACAAAAAAATTACAAAATCATAAAAACCAAAAATATTTTATGTTTCTTGTTGAGTCTAGTGTCTCATTTTAAGTTTGGTGTCTTGCATGCATTGTTTATTTGATCTTGGTTCTATTTTCAAGTCAATAATACAGAGAACTGAAGATTCAGTACATGCAGCAGAGGAATTATACAGAAAAAGCTGGGCGTTCAAAACGCCCAGTGAAGAAGGAAAACTGGCGTTTAAACGCCAGCCAAGGTGCCTGGCTGGGCGTTTAACGCCCAAAAGGGTAGCATTTTGGGCGTTAAACGCCAGAATGGATACCATTCTGGGCGTTTAACGCCAGGATGGCACAAGAGGGAAGATTCTGTTTTTAATGCAAATTTTTTTCAAGTTTTCAAAATTTTTCAAAATCAAATCTTTTTCAAATCAAATCTTTTTCAAAATCAATTTCTTTCCATACTTGCTATCAATTAATGATTTGATTCAACATTTCAAGTATGTTGCCTTTTCTGTTGAGAAAGGTTTAATGTTTGAATCATATCTTTTCTTGTTAGGCAAGTCATTAATTTTTAAAATCAAATCTTTTTTTAATTGTTTTTCAAATCATATCTTTTCAATCATATCTTTTTAATCACATCTTTTTCAAAAAAGTTTTCAATCATATCTTCTTCAAAATCTTTTTCAAAATGATTTTAAAATCTTTTACTTAATTTTCGAAAATTTCTTCCCCTCTTCTCACATCCTTCTATTTATGGAGTACCACTCCTCCTAAATGCACAATTCGAACTCTATCTCACTAAGTTCGAATTCTTCTACCCCTTTCTTCTATTTTTCTGTTCCTCTGACACCTCAAGGAATCTCTATACTGTGACATAGAGGATTCCACATTTTCTTGTTCTCTTCTCTTTCATATGAGCAGGAGCAAAGACAAAGGCATTCTTGTTGAAGCTGACCCTGAACCTGAAAGGACCTTGAAGCGAAAGCTAAGAGAAGCTAAAGCACAACTCTCTGTAGAGGACCTAACAGAATTCTTCAAAGAAGAAGAACCTATGGCAGCCGAAAACAACAACAATGCCAACAATGCAAGGAAGGTGCTGGGTGACTTTACTGCACCTACTCCCGACTTCTATGGGAGAAGCATCTCTATCCCTGCCATTGGAGCAAACAACTTTGAACTTAAGCCTCAATTAGTTTCTCTAATGCAACAGAATTGCAAGTTCCATGGACTTCCATTGGAAGATCCTCATCAGTTTTTAGCTGAATTTTTGCAAATCTGTGACACTGTCAAGACTAATGGGGTTGACCCTGAGGTCTACAGACTTATGCTATTCCCTTTTGCTGTAAGAGACAGAGCTAGAATATGGTTGGATTCACAACCTAAAGAAAGCGTGAACTCTTGGGAAAAGTTAGTCAATGCCTTCTTGGCAAAGTTCTTTCCACCTCAAAAATTGAGTAAGCTTAGAGTGGAAGTCCAAACCTTCAGACAGAAGGAAGGAGAATCCCTCTATGAAGCTTGGGAAAGATACAAACAATTAATCAGAAAATGTCCCTCTGACATGCTTTCTGAATGGAGCATCATAGGTATTTTCTATGATGGTCTGTCTGAACTGTCCAAGATGTCTTTGGATAGCTCTGCTGGAGGATCTCTTCATCTGAAGAAGACGCCTACAGAAGCTCAAGAGATAATTGAAATGGTCGCAAATAACCAATTCATGTACACTTCTGAAAGAAATCCTGTGAACAATGGGACAAATCAGAAGAAAGGAGTTCTTGAGATTGATACTCTGAATGCCATATTGGCTCAGAACAAGATATTGACTCAACAAGTCAATTTGATTTCTCAAAGTCTGTCTGGAATGCAAAATGCACCAGGCAGTACTAAGGATGCTTCATCTGAAGAAGAAGCTTATGATCCTGAGAACCCTTCAATGGAAGAGGTGAATTACATGGGAGAACCCTATGGAAACACCTATAATTCTTCATGGAGAAATCATCCAAATCTCTCATGGAAGGATCAACAGAGACCTCAACAAGGTTTCAACAACAATACTGGTGGAAGAAATAGGTTTAGCAATGGCAAGCCTTTTCCATCATCTTCTCAGCAACAGACAGAGAATTCTAAGCAGAACCACTCTGACTTAGCAACCATGGTCTCTGATCTAATCAAAACCACTCAAAGTTTCATGAATGAAACAAGGTCCTCCATTAGAAACTTGGAGGCATGAGTGGGACAGCTGAGCAAGAAAATTACTGAACTCCCTCCTAGTACTCTTCCAAGCAATACAGAAGAAAATCCAAAAGGAGAGTGCAAGGCCATCAACATGGCCGAATTTGGAGAGGAGGAAGAGGCAGTGAACGCCACTAAGGAAGACCTCAATGGACGTCCACTGGACTCCAATGAGTTCCCTAATGAGGAACCATGGGAATCTGAGGCTCAAAATGAGACCATAGAGATTCCATTGGACTTACTTCTGCCGTTCATGAGCTCTGATGAGTATTCTTCCTCTGAAGAGGATGAAGATGTCACTGAAGAGCAAGTTGCTAAATATCTTGGAGCAATCATGAAGCTAAATGACAAGTTATTTGGTAATGAGACTTGGGAGAATGAACCTCCTTTGCTCACCAAAGAACTGGATGACTTGTCTAGGCAGAAATTACCTCAAAAGAGACAAGATCCTGGGAAGTTTTCAATACCTTGTACCATTAGGCACCATGACCTTTAAGAAGGCTCTGTGTGACTTAGGGTCAAGTGTAAACCTCATGCCTCTCTCTGTAATGGAGAAGCTAGGGATCTTTGAGGTACAAGATGCAAGAATCTCACTAGAGATGGCAGACAATTCAAAGAAACAAGCTTATGGACTTGTAGAGGATGTTATGGTAAAGATTGAAGACCATTACATCCCTGCTGATTTCATAGTCCTAGAGACTGGGAAGTGCATGGATGAATCCATCATCCTTGGCAGACCCTTCCTAGCCACAGCAAAGGCTGTGATTGATGTGGACAGAGGAGAGTTGATCATTCAAGTGAATGAAGAATCCTTCGTGTTTAAGGCTCAAGGATATCCCTCTGTCACCATGGAGAGGAAGCATGAAGAGCTTCTCTCAAAACAGAGTCAAACAGAGCCCCCACAGTCAAACTCTAAGTTTGGTGTTGGGAGGCCACAACCAAACTCTAAGTTTGGTGTTGAACCCCCACATTCAAACTCTAAGTTTGGTGTTGGGAGGTTCCAACATTGCTCTGAGTATCTGTGAGGCTCCATGAGAGCCCTCTGTCAAGCTACTGACATTAAAGAAGCGCTTGTTGGGAGGCAACCCAATGTTATATGTTATCTATTTTCCTTTGTTATTTTATGTTTTCTGTAGGTTAATGATCATGAGAAGTCACAAAATCAATTGAAAAAGCAAAAACAGAATAAAAAACAGGAAGAAAAATAGCACACCATGGAGGAAGAACCTGCTGGCGTTTAAACGCCAGTAAGGGTAGCAGTTGGGCGTTTAACGCCCAGTCTGGCACCATTCTGGGCGTTTAACACCAGAAAGGGGCACCAAACTGGCGTTAAACGAAGGGCAAGCACTTGGCGTTAAATGCCAGAAATGGGCACCAGCCCGGCATTTAACGCCAGAATTGGCTCAGAATGCATTTTTGCATGCCATTTGGTGCAGGGATGACTTTTCCTTGACACCTCAGGATCTGTTGACCCCACAGGATCCCCACCTACCCCACCACCCTCTCTCTTCTTCTTCACCCATTCACCAATCACCTCAACCACTCTTCCTCAAAAACCTTTCACCTATCAAACCCCATCTTTCTCTTCACCACTCACATCCATCCTTCATAAAACCCCCACCTACCTCACCATTCAAATTCAAACCACTTTCCCTCTCAAACCCACCCTTACATGACCGAACCCTACCCCTCTCTCCATCCCTATATAAACCCATCTTCACTCCCTCATTTTCTCACACCCTAAACACCACTTCTTCCCCTTTGGCCGAACCACAAAGCCACCTCCATCTCCTCTATTTCTTCTTCTTCTACTCTCTTCTTTCTTCTTTTGCTCGAGGACGAGCAAACCTTTTAAGTTTGGTGTGGTAAAAGCATTGCTTTTTGTTTTTCCATAACCATTTATGGCATCCAAGGCCGAAGAAATCTCTAGAAAGAGGAAAGGGAAGGCAAAAGCTTCCACCTCCGAGTTATGGGAGATGGAGAGATTCATCTCAAGGGTGCATCAAGACCACTTCTATGAAGTTGTGGCCTTGAAGAAAGTGATCCCCGAGGTCCCTTTCAAACTCAAAAAGAGTGAATATCCGGAGATCCGACATGAGATTCGAAGAAGAGGTTGGGAAGTTCTTACCAACCCCATTCAACAAGTCAGAATCTTGATGGTTCAAGAGTTCTATGCCAATGCATGGATCACCAAGAACCATAATCAAAGTGTGAACCCAGACCCAAAGAATTGGCTTACAATGGTTCGGGGAAAATACTTAGATTTTAGTCCGGAAAATGTAAGGTTGGCATTCAACTTGCCCATGATGCAAGGAGATAAACACCCTTACACTAGAAGGGTCAACTTTGATCAAGGGTTGGACCAAGTCCTCACAGACATTTGTGAAGAGGGCGCCCAATGGAAGAGAGATTCAAGAGGGAAGCCGGTTCAACTGAGAAGGCATGACCTCAAGCCCGTGGCTAGGGGATGGTTGGAGTTTATCCAACGCTCAATCATTCCCACTAGCAACCGGTCCGAAGTTACTCTAGACCGGGCCATCATGATTCATAGCATCATGATTGGAGAAGAAATAGAAGTTCATGAGGTTATAGCCCAAGAACTCTATAAGGTGGCGGACAAGTCCTCTACCCTGGCAAGGTTAGCCTTTCCTCATCTCATTTCTCACCTCTGTTATTCAGTAGGAGTTGACATAGAAGGAGACATCCTCATTGATGAGGACAAGCCCATCACTAAGAAAAGGATGGAGCAAACAAGAGATCCCACTCATCATGAAATCCCTGAGATACCTCAAGGGATGCACTTTCCTCCACAAAACTATTGGGAGCAAATCAACACCTCCCTAGGAGAATTGAGTTCCAAAATGGGACAACTAAGGGTGGAGCACCAAGAACACTCCATCATCCTCCATGAAATTAGAGAAGATCAAAGAATCATGAGAGAGGAGCAACAAAGGCAAGGAAGAGACATTGAGGAGCTCAAGCACTCCATAAGACCTTCAAGAGGAAGAACAAGCCGCCATCACTAAGGTGGACCCGTTCTTTAATCTCCTTGTTCTTTATTTTCCTGTTTTTCGAAAAATCATGCTTATGTTTATCCATGTTTGTGTCTTATGATCATTAGTGTCTTAGTGTCTATGCCTTAAAGTTATGAATGTCCTATGAATCCATCACCTTTCTTAAAATGAAAAATGTTCTTAATTGAAAAAGAGAAGAATTGCATGAATTTCAGATTTTATAACAGATTAATTATATTGATGTGGTGGCAATACTTTTGTTCTCTGAATGTATGCGTGAACAGTGCATATGCCTTTTGAATTTGTGGTTCATGAATGTTAAAATTGTTGGCTCTTGAAAGAATGATGAAAAAGGAGACATGTTACTGAGGATCTGAAAAATCATAAAAATGATTCTTGAAGCAAGAAAAAGCAGTGAATTCAAAAAAAAAAAACGAAAAAAAGGGAGAGAAAGAAAAAGAAAGAAATAAAGTTGTGATCCAAGGCAAAAAGAGTGTGCTTAAGAACCCTGGACACCTCTAATTGGGGACTCTAGCAAAGCTGAGTCACAATCTGAAAAGGTTCACCCAATTATGTGTCTATGGCATGTATGTATCCGGTGGTAATACTGGAAGACAGAGTGCTTTGGGCCACGGCCAAGACTCATAAAGTAGCTGTGTTCAAGAATCATCATACTTAACTAGGAGAATCAATAACACTATCTAGATTCTGAGTTCCTATAGAAGCCAATCATTCTGAATTTCAAAGGATAGAGTGAGATGCCAAAACTGTTCAGAGGCAAAAAGCTAAAAGCCCCGCTCATCTAATTAATACTGATCTTCATAGATGTTTTTGGAATTCATTGCATATTCTCTTCTTTTTATCTTGTTTGATTTTCAGTTGCTTGGGGACAAGCAACAATTTAAGTTTGGTGTTGTGATGAGCGGATAATTTGTACGCTTTTTGGCATTGTTTCTAGTATGTTTTTAGTAGGATTTAGTTAGTTTTTAGTTAAAATTCACTTTTCTGGACTTTACTATGAGTTTGTGTGTTTTTCTGTGATTTCAGGTACTTTCTGGCTGAAATTGAGGGACCTGAGCAAAAATCTGATTCAGAGACTGAAAAGGACTGCAGATGCTGTTAGATTCTGACCTTCCTGCACTCGAAGTGGATTTTCTGGAGCTACAGAATCCCAATTGGCGCGCTCTCAACGGCGTTGGAAAGTAGACATTCTGGTCTTTCCAACAATATATGATAGTCTATACTTTGCCCAAAATTTGATGGCCCAAACCGGCGTTCAAAGTCACCTTCAGAATTCCCAGCGTTAAACGCCGGAACTGGCACCAAAGTGGGAGTTAAACGCCCAAACTGGCACAAAAGCTGGCGTTTAACTCCAAGAGAAGTCTCTACACGAAAATGCTTCAATGCTCAGCCCAAGCACACACCAAGTGGGCCCGGAAGTGGAGTTTTATGTCATTTACTCATCTTTGTAATTCTTAAGCTACTAGTTCCCTATAAATAGGACCTTTTACTATTGTATTTTCATCTTTTGATCATTTAGAATCTTTTGATCACTTTAGATCTTAGATCATTTGGAGGCTGGCCTCACGGCCATGCCTAGACCTTGTTCTTATGTATTTTTAACGGTGGAGTTTCTACACACCATAGATTAAGGTGTGGAGCTCTGCTGTACCTCGAGTATTAATGCAATTACTATTGTTCTTCTATTCAATTCAGCTTGTTCTTGTTCCAAGATATCACTTGTTCCTCAACTTGATGAATGTGATGATCCGTGACACTCATCATCATTCTCACCTATGAACGTGTGACTGACAACCACCTCCGTTCTACCTTAGATTGCGTGGATATCTCTTGGATTCCTGATACACGACGCATAGTTGCTGCTTGCCTGACAACCGAGCGCTCGCCTGACAACCGAGCCATCCATTCCGTGAGATCAGAGTCTTCGTGGTATAAGCTAGAATTGATGGCGGCATTCAAGAGAATCCGTAAGGTCTAAACCTTGTCTGTGGTATTCTGAGTAGGATTCAATGATTGAATGACTGTGACGAGCTTCAAACTCGTGATTGTGGGGCGTTAGTGACAGACGCAAAAGAATCACTGGATTCTATTCTGACATGATCGAGAACCGACAGCTGGATAGCCGTGCCGTGACAGGGTTCGTTGAACATTTCCACTGAGAGGATGGGAGGTAGCCATTGATAACGGTGAAACCCTAAATACAGCTTGCCATGGAAAGGAGTAAGAAGGATTGGATGAAGACAGTAGGAAAGCAGAGAGATGGAAGGGACAAAGCATCTCCATTCGCTTATCTGAAGTTCTCACCAATGAATTACATATGTATCTCTATCTTTATCTTTATGCTTTATTCATATATCATCCATAACCATTTGAGTCTGCCTGACTGAGATTTACAAGGTGACCATAGCTTGCTTTATACCAACAATCTCCGTAGGATCGACCCTTACTCGCGTAAGGTTTATTACTTGGACGACCCAGTGCACTTGCTGGTTAGTTGTGCAAAGTTGTGTTTATGCCATGGTATTGAACACCAAGTTTTTGGATTCATTACCGGGATTATTTGAGTTGTGAAAAGTAGTGATCACAATTTCGTGCACCAGTACACTGACCATGCTGCTCTTAAATATTTACTCACAAAGTAGGATTCAAAACCCAGACTCATCATATGGGTGTTGCTTCTGCAGGAGTTTGATATAGAAATAAGAGACAGAAAAGGGACAGAGAACTAAGTAGCAGATCACCTGTCCCGAATAGAACCAGTAGAAGGGACGTCCCTCCCTCTTACTGATATCTCTGAAACCATTCCGGATGAGCAACTCTTTGCCATTCAAGAAGCACCATGGTTTGCAGATATTGCAAACTACAAGGCAGTGAGATTCATACCCAAAGAGTACAATAGGCAGCAAACAAAGAAATTGATCACGGATGCAAAGTACTATCTTTGGGATGAACCATATCTCTTCAAGAGATGTGCAGACGGAGTAATCCGTAGATGTGTGCCTAAAGAAGAAGCACAAAAGATCCTCTGGCACAGCTATGGATCACAGTATGGAGGACATTTTGGAAGTGAGCGAACAGCCACAAGAGTCCTTCAATGTGGCTTCTACTAGCCTACTCTCTATAAAGATTCCCGAGTGTTTGTACTTAATTATGACAGTTGTCAAAGATCTGGCAATCTGCCTCACAGTTATGCCATGCCTCAACAAGGGATCTTGGAGATTGAGTTGTTTGATGTATGGGGTATTGACTTCATGGGGCCTTTCCCACCATCATACTCAAACACTTATATTCTGGTAGTGGATTATGTATCCAAATGGGTGGAAGTTATTGCAACACCCACTAACGATACTAAGACAGTGCTGAAATTCCTCCAGAAATACATCTTCAGCAGATTTGGTATTTGATAAACCCCATTTGTAGGGTTTATCTTATGCTTCATTTAAGGGATTTTTTGACCTTTTACCCACATTTATTCAATGAAATAGCATGGTTTTATAACTTCTCCCTTAATTGTGCTTAAGAGTGAAAACATGCTTTTTAGGTCTTAAAATAGCTAAATCTAATTCTCCTTGATTCCATTAGATGCCTTGATATGTTTGTTAAGTGATTTAAGGTTTAGGAGGCAAAGATTGGATCAAGGGAATGAAGAAAGAAGCATGAAAAGTTGGATAACTCATGAAGAAATGAAAGAACCGGAAAGCTGTCAAGCCGACCTCTTCACACTTAAACGACCATAACTTGAGCTACAAAGGTCCAAATGATGTGGTTTCAGTTGGGTTAGAAAGCTAACATCCGGGGTTTCGAAACAATATAAGATTTGCCATAGTTTCCACATGTATGGTGGCGCGCACGCGCATAGTACGTTCACGCGCCGTTGTTGCCACCTAGTCCACTTAAAGCAAAACGTGGCTAGCAATTTTAGAAGCCTTGTGGGCCCAATCCAACTCATTTCTGATGCTATTTAAGCCAAGGATTGAAGAGGAATCAACTAACTTTTAACCATTAGTTTAGTTTAGTAGTTAGAGTTAGTTTCTAGAGAGAGAAGCTCTCTCTTCTCTCTAGAATTAGGATTAGGATTAGGTTTGGTTCTTAGATCTAGATTTTAATCTTTGCTTTCTTCTACTTCTACATCTCAATTCCTAGTAGTTACATTCATTCTTCTTCCACTCTTTTGTTGTAATTTTCTTTATGTTGTTCTTATATTTTGTTGTAGATCTAGTATTGTTCCTTCTACATTCTTCCAATTCAATAAGAGGTAATTCATACAAAATGTGTCTTCTTTGCTTTTCTATTGTTGATCTCTTGTTTTTGTAGTTGTAGATTCCTTTAATTTTTGCATTTAATAATGATTACTTCTATTGCACTTTATGTGTTTGTTGAAATGTCTCTTTTAGTTTTAGTGTAGATTTTGTTCCTCTTGGCCTAGGTAGAGTAATTAGTGACACTTGAGTTATCTAATTCCTTTGTTGATTGATAATTGGAGAGATTGCTAATTGGTTTGGAGTGCACTAAAGCTAGTCTTTCCTTGGGAGTTGGCTAGGACTTGTGGCTCAAGTCAATTCATCCACTTGACTTTACTTTCTTTAGTAAGGGTTAACTAAGTTGTAGCAATGAACAATTCTCATCACAATTGAGAAGGATAACTAGGATAGGACTTCTAGTTCTCATATCTTGCCAAGAGCTTTGTTAGTTGTTAGTTTATTTTCTTTGCCATTTATATTTCTTGTCCAAAAGCTTAAAAACCCCAAATATAATTCACAACCAATAACAAGACACTTCATTACAATTCCTAGGGAGAACGACCCGAGGTCCAATACTTCGGTTTATAAATTTAGGGGTTTGTTTTAGTGACAAACAACTTTTTGTATGAAAGGATTAGTGATTGGTTTAGAAACTATACTTGCAACGAGAATTCATTTGTAAAATTCTATACCATCAAAAATCCATTCATCAAAATGGCGCCGTTGCCGGGGAATTGCAATGGTGTTGTGTTATTGGTTATTGTATATATGTGAATATGTTAGTTTTTAGTTTGTTCTCTTTATTTGTTACTATTTTTTGTTTTTGCCCTCTCTTGCTATCATGAATTCTCATTTTGGCTATGAGTGTGATTACAACTATGTTGTAGGTGTTGAGAACTTCAATGAAGAGATGCATCAAGGATGGGACAATCAAAGGTGGGAGGAGCCATATACATATGATCAATCTTCATGGCAACAACCTCCACCAATGCACTATGAAGAAGAGCCATTTTTTGATGCATATCAATCCAATGGCTATGGTGAATCACCTTGTGACTTTCAAGAACCACCACCATATGCCTATGAACCATATCCTCAACATAACTCTCAACCATACTCACAAGCCCCTTCTTACCAACCACCTTCATATGACCCTAACCCATATCCATCCTACCAACAACCATATGAACCATATGAACCACATATAGAGCCACCACCATTCCAATATCAATATTTTCAAGAGCCACCTCCTCCACGTTATTACCAAGATGAACCACCTCCAATATACGAAAATTTTCAACCACAAGATGAATACTACTTTGCACCATAACCTCCCATGGAAGAATACTCATATCCATTGAACCAAGAGCCACATGATCCTAATCATATTATCCAAGAGGAACAAGAGTCAAGGGATCGTCTCAAGGAAGCATTGGATCAATTTCAAGCAACCATGGAGTGTGTTGTGCAACAAGTGGAAAGAGTGGAAAACATTGAACCACCACAACTCTACCAAGAAGAACCACCTTCCTACTATAAACCCTTCCCCCAAAATGATGAATCCTTCCACCAACCCCAATCTCTAATGGATGAAACCCTTGGTGTTCTTGTTCAAGGGCAAGAAGAGATGAAAAGGGACGTGCAAAATTTCATGGCCGCCTTGGATGCGGTAACAAATCAATTAGCCTCCCAATGCTTGAACACTCAAGGAACTCCCATGGCTACATGTGGAGAATCAAATGAAGAACATAGCATGAAGAAGAGATTGGAAACTCCGGTGGAAAATGAAAGAAGTTGCTTTGTATTGGAACAATTGGAGGAAACTTTAATTGTTGAAGACAAGGAAGAAGTGGTAGAAGACCTAGGAGATGCGGAGCCTCTATGGGAACATAGAGTTGAAGAAAACCCCTCCAAAGTGATTGAAATTGATGCTAGGGAGGAAAGTGCACACCTTCCAAGGCATATTACATATGAAGACTTGGATGGGATAGAGAAAGAATTGAGTTCCCTTGGTGATGAAGATCAAGCATCAAGTCTTAGTGGTGAAGAATCCTTTGAGCATGAAGAACCTTCTCCGGTTGGATTTGAAAGCGTTGAGGAGGTAAATTTTTCTCACCCTCCCTATTATGATTTGAGTAAAGGAAAAGGTTTAGATAAAATTGTTAAACAAAGGATTGAGATTAAGAGATCTTGTGAAGAGGTGGAAGTCCCTAGAAATAGAAGAACGAGGGTTGGTTATGCTTTGTCAAGATCTTTGGAAGCATCTTTGCCTAGGTTGCCATCTACACCTTCATTTGAGTGGGTGAAATTCATTTCTATTAGTTTTATTATCCCACTTGAATATGGTTTGCTTGAAACGGATGGCCAACTTAGGGAAGTTTGTGGGATGAAGCGTAAGCGGAAAAGGTTTTGTGGTGGGCGTTGCAAATCAAGGCTCATTATGGTTGATGCATCAAACATGAGATATAAAGGTTGGAGTAGTGCTCAAATAGATGGGTCTAAGATGATTGTTGGCCACTATATAGAGAATTCACCTTACTTACCACCCGGATGGACTAATAATTATGATCAACTTCAAGACGGGTGTGAAAATAAAGTGTGGGATCCCGAATTAGAAAAAGAGGATCAACATTGGGAGCCCCAAGCTTGTGAAGAACTCCATCAAGACTTGGCTCAATCCATGAAGAATCTTGGGGCACAATGGAGAACCAAGCATTGGTGAAAGTTCCAAGATGAATACAAGCACAAGCCACCTTGAGAGGAGCTCCCCATAAGTCCAACTTAAGGACAATAAACAAAAGTGCTAGGTGGGAGACACCCCACCATGGTAAAATCCTTTCATTTTCTCTTTTGTACATATTGGTAGAACTAGTTTAATTTCATGATTAGATTAGTTGGTTGAGTTTAATTAGTATTTTAACATGTTAAATAAGGTTTTAGGGTGTTTTGGTAGTAGCTTGGAGGTTTGGAATGCTTGGATTGGTGCAAAAACATAGCAAAAATTTTTTTGAAAAACAGAACACCATCCACGCGTTCGCGCACATGACGCGTACGCGCATCTGAGCATTTTTCGACCACCCACGCGGACGCGCACTGTACGCGTACGCGTGGATGCAAAAATTCTACCCCAGCCAAAAACCCGAGAGTTAGGCCTGTGCTGTGCGAACATTGGGCCTAAGGCACAAGTCTATGCACGCGTGCGCGCACCTGGAGCGTACGCGCACATGATCTTAAATTCGCAATGCACGCGCACGCACACTTTGCGCGCGCGTGTCGATTGCACAATCTGCACCCCCGGTACTTTTACCCGAGAGTTGTGCCAGACTTGGGCCGACACTTTGCCTCCGGCCTAACTCGACGCACGCGTGTGCGCACCTGGCGCGTACGCGCCCTTCAACCAATTAGCCCATTGACGCGTAAACGTGCATGACGCACACGCGTCGGTAAAAAAAAAGAGTTTTTTTTCTCATCTTCCATTTTCTTTTGTTCACTGCATTCGCATACTTCTACTCTTTCCATTTTCATTTTGTTTCTATAGCATGTTTTCAGTTTTTTTTCTAAGTGTCATTTCAATAATGGTGTTGGATTCTTACACTCAATTGTTGAGAAATTCTTGCATTATTTTGGTACTTCTTGATTTGTTTGATATTGTTGGGTGATGAAACTTTTAAATCAATGCTTCATCTTGTATGACTCTTATGTCTTTGTGCATTGATATGACCTCATATTGTCTTTCATGACCCACTTCTTCTTATGTGAACTTGATGTGCCATATGCTCTTCATGCTTCGATTTTACTCTTGCATCAAGTATTAGTTAATATGCCATTAGCTTCTATTGTTTTCTCACCTACATGCGTAGCTAACATGTAGTGAGAACCTTACTCTTATTTGGCATTTGCCCAGGCCTACGTTATACTTGTTTTGATATCTTTGTTATAGGCTTAATTTTCTTTCTTTCTTTCCTTTTGGGTTGGCCACCAATACGAAGGAGAAAGGAAAAGCTTTTAAATGGGGCAACAAACAAGTTATCTGCACTACCATTTGAGGAGCTCATCAATTGTAGCAACCCATTCACTCTGCTCTTCTTTGCGTGCACCGAGGACGGTGCAATCTTCAAGTGTGGGGAGGTCGTCCGACCGATCTCCATGGGTAACAATTTCCTTTTCAACACCAAATTTTTATTTTCTTTGTTAGATTAGCTATTGCATTGCATGATAGGTTGCATGTTAGTTAGAATTTGTACATATTTTTACCACTTCTTTTTATTAGGACTACTTGGTTAGGGTGATGATATCTTTTCCAAGAAAATTTGTTTTAGGGCACCCTACCAATTTGAAAAAGAAAATTTGTTGAACTTGCTTGAAAGAATGTATTTTGGAACATGGTTTTTGAGCTAAGAACACAAGCAATTGAGATTTGAGCCTAATGATGTGGTTACATCTTATAACCACTTATTTTCCTTCTTGTGTGCATTATTCTCTTCCTATGATTGTAATCTTTGATTTGTTTGATTCTTTATGTCCATTATTTTGTGTATTCATGCATTTATATGATTGAGGCCATCATTTCATTAGCTCACTTACCCAAATGGCCTTACCTTTTATCTTCCTTTGTTAGCCAAATTTGAGCCAACGATTAACCCACCTTATTCTTATTTTAGCACATTACAAGCCTTAAAGTGGAAAACAATGAATGTCCTTTATTTGGATCTTTGATTGGCTTAGGCTAGTGTGTGTGAGTATCATTCAAGTGTGGGAACCTTGGGACATTGGGTGAATAAAAGGGTAGTTTTGTATTTTTATTAAAATTATTGGAAATTGGGTACATGCTCATGTATTGATCAATTGTAAAACCTTATGCATTGATGCTCTTGTATATAGGAAGAAAGAAAAAAAACAAAAGAAAAAGAAAAGAAAAAAAAGAAAAACAATATGGAAAAGAAAAAAAATATAGAAAAAGAAAGAAAAAAAAAAGAAGAAAAAGAAAGAAATAAAAAAAGGGGACAAAATGCCCCAAAGTAATGCTCAAATAAAAGTCAATGCATATGTGTTGTGAAATGAAAAGGGAATGCATGAATATGTGGAAAGGTGAAGAATGGGTAGTTAGGTTAGAATTTAATTGTATAGGATGTCATAGGTTAGGTGGGAAGTCTAAGCCTATCAAAGATTCAAACTTCAAGCTCACTTGACCAAATATGACCTTACCTTAACCCTAGCCCCATTACAACCTAAAGAAAAGACCTCATGATAATTGTATGCGTGCATTGAATAATTGTTGATTGTTAGATGAAAAAAAAAAATCTTGGAAAGCATGATTAGGGGAGAATGAGTGAATCAACCCCAAACACCGAGCGACTAGAGTGCAAACACTTCCGGTGAGGGTTCGATGCTCAATTCCTTGATTCCAGGCTTTCACGAGCGTTTTTCTTGCAAATCTATGTGAACTTCATGTTTATACTTCAATTGGTAGGACTCATGAATCGTTATATGATCTTAAGCCCTACTTGTGCATGTATGTCTTGGAGATTGATTTATTTTAACCAAGTAGGTAGAATCATTTTGCATTTAGTTGCATGCATGTAGATAGATGCATATAGTTTATTTACATTGAATAAATGTTGATATCCTTTGTTTCCCTCTTGGCTTAAGCATGAGGACATGCTTGGTTTAAGTGTGGGGAGGTTGATAAATCCCATTTTTAGGGTTTATCTTATGCTTCATTTAAGGGATTTTATGACCTTTTACCCACATTTATTCAATGAAATAGCATGGTTTTATAACTTCTCCCTTAATTGTGCTTAAGAGTGAAAACATGCTTTTTAGGTCTTAAAATAGCTAAATCTAATTCTCCTTGATTCCATTAGATGCCTTGATATGTTTGTTAAGTGATTTAAGGTTTAGGAGGCAAAGATTGGATCAAGGGAATGAAGAAAGAAGCATGAAAAGTTGGATAACTCATGAAGAAATGAAAGAACCGGAAAGCTGTCAAGCCGACCTCTTCACACTTAAACGACCATAACTTGAGCTACAAAGGTCCAAATGATGCGGTTCCAGTTGGGTTAGAAAGCTAACATCCGGGGCTTCGAAACAATATAAGATTTGCCATAGTTTCCACACGTATGGTGGCGCGCACGCGCATAGTACGCGCATGCGCCGTTGTTGCCACCTAGTCCACTTAAAGCAAAACGTGGACAGCGATTTTAGAAGCCTTGTGGGCCCAATCCAACTCATTTCTGATGCTATTTAAGCCAAGGATTGAAGAGGAATCAACTAACTTTTAACCATTAGTTTAGTTTAGTAGTTAGAGTTAGTTTCTAGAGAGAGAAGCTCTCTCTTCTCTCTAGAATTAGGATTAGGATTAGGTTTGGTTCTTAGATCTAAATTTTAATCTTTGCTTTCTTCTACTTCTACATCTCAATTCCTTGTAGTTACATTCATTCTTCTTCCACTCTTTTGTTGTAATTTCCTTTATGTTGTTCTTATATTTTGTTGTAGATCTAGTATTGTTCCTTCTACATTCTTCCAATTCAATAAGAGGTAATTCATACTAAATGTGTCTTCTTTGCTTTTCTATTGTTGATCTCTTGTTTTTGTAGTTGTAGATTCCTTTAATTCTTGCATTTAATAATGATTACTTCTATTGCACTTTATGTGTTTGTTGAAATGTCTCTTTTAGTTTTAGTGTAGATTTTGTTCCTCTTGGCCTAGGTAGAGTAATTAGTGACACTTGAGTTATCTAATTCCTTTGTTGATTGATAATTAAAGAGATTGCTAATTGGTTTGGAGTGCACTAAAGCTAGTCTTTCCTTGGGAGTTGGCTAGGACTTGTGGCTCAAGTCAATTCATCCACTTGACTTTACTTTCTTTAGTAAGGGTTAACTAAGTTGTAGCAATGAACAATTCTCATCACAATTGAGAAGGATAACTAGGATAGGACTTCTAGTTCTCATATCTTGCCAAGAGCTTTGTTAGTTGTTAGTTTATTTTCTTTGCCATTTATATTTCTTGTCCAAAAGCTTAAAAACCCCAAATATAATTCACAACCAATAACAAGACACTTCATTACAATTCCTAGGGAGAACGACCCGAGGTCCAATACTTCGGTTTATAAATTTAGGGGTTTGTTTTTGTGACAAACAACTTTTTGTATGAAAGGATTAGTGATTGGTTTAGAAACTATACTTGCAATGAGAATTCATTTGTAAAATTCTATACCATCAAAAATCCATTCATCAGTATTCCTAGAGTACTAATCAGTAATGGGGGCACTCATTTCTGCAATAAACAGCTTTACTCTGCTTTGGTTGGATATGGAGTTAGCCACAGGGTAGCTACTCCATATCATCCACAGACAAATGGGCAAGCTGAAGTCTCTAATAGAGAACTTAAAAGAATCCTGGAATGGACTGTGATTAACTGTAAAAGGGATTGGGAAAAAAGCTTGGATGATGCTCTGTGGGCATACAGAACAGCATTCAAGACACCTATAGGAACTTCTCCATACCAGCTTGTGTATGAAAAAGCCTGTCACTTGCCAGTGGAATTGGAACATAAGGCCTATTGGGCAACCAAATTCCTAAACCTTGATGACAAGTTAGCTGGAGAAAAATGATTGCTCCAGTTAAATGAGCTAGAGGAATTCAGACTCAATGCTTTCAAAAATGAAAAATTTACAAAGAGAAGGCAAAAAGATGGCATGATAAGAAACTGTCATCCAGAGTCTTCGAGCCAGGGCAGAAAGTTTTGCTGTTTAATTCTAGGCTCAGATTATTCCCCAGAAAATATAAATCCCGGTGGAGAGGTCCATATGTGATTACAAGTGTATCACCATATGGTTACGTGGAGCTTCAGGATAATGATTCTAACAAAAAGTTCATTGTTAATGGACAGAGAGTTAAAACATTATCTTGAAAGCAATTTAGAATGCTCAAAATTGAGACTTGATTAAAGCTCAGTAATAGTCCAGCTAAAGACAATAAAGAAGCGCTTGCTGGGAGGCAACCCAGCCATTTACAAAGCTTATTTGTTAATTAATTGATTTTTACAGTTTATGTCAATTATCTTCAAGGTAAAATAGCAATTGCTTGAGTTCACAAAAGTTACAGAAGGATTCGCAGGATAAAAGAGCAAAAAGAAAGCTCATTGGTGCGAAAAAGCCAGTAAGAGTTGTTTTGGGCATTGAACGCCCAAAAGAAGCATCTACTAGGCGTTCAACGCTAGTAAGGATAGCCATCTGGGCGTTAAACGCCAAAAAGAAGCATATTCTGGGCGTTGAAAGCCAGAAAGAAGCATCTTCTGGGCATTGAACGCCAGAAAGAAGCACCTTTTGGGCGTTTGACGCCAGATTTACAGCGTCTTGGGCATTCAGAAAAACGCCCAGTGACAAAGGAGTTCCTGGCGTTCAACGCTAGCTAGAAGCAACAGCTGGGCATTGAACGCCTAGGAGAAGCTGCAAATGGGTGTTAAACGCCCAAAACATGCAGCGTTTGGGCGTTTAATGCC
Organism: Arachis stenosperma; assembly: GCF_014773155.1. Lineage (NCBI taxonomy): Eukaryota > Viridiplantae > Streptophyta > Magnoliopsida > Fabales > Fabaceae > Arachis > Arachis stenosperma. The sequence continues at coordinate 76,946,774 of NC_080377.1, read as the reverse complement.
ATGATTGTGGGGAGGAGGTAAATTCGTTTTTACTTCACAATTTTTTCAATTTTCATATTTCAATTCATGATTTCTTGCTTAAACATGTTACAAACTCTCATTCTTCAATTCCAAAAATTTTAATCCTAATTTCTAAAATCCCTTTTTCAAAAATATCAAATGTATCTTATTTCATAAACACAAATCCTTTTTCAAATCCCATCCAACTTCTTCTCAAATTTTTTTTTCAAAACTCAATTATCTCTTCAAATTAATCCCAAATCTTTTTTCTAAAATTCAGATTTATCTTTTTCAAATATCTTCTATATCTTTTCAATTTTCAGTTATATCTTTTTTCTATCATATTTATCTTTTACAAATCATATCTTTTATCTTATCTTTCTTCAAAATTTTTGAAAACCCACCCCTCCCTTTAAATCCACATTCGGCCTCTCACCTCTCCCTAACAATTCGAAAACTAGCTCTCATTCTATCCCTCTCCTTTGTTTTCTTTTGCTTGAGGACAAGCAAACCTCTAAGTTTGGTGTGTTTATCCGTGATCACTAAACCACACCCACTAAGATCATGGCTCCTAAAGGAAAACAACCCACTCCAAGAGGCAAGAAAGAGAGTATTCCAAAACCACTTTGGAATAAAGGAAAGTTCTTAACCAAAGAACATTCAGACCATTACTAGAAAATAATGGGTCTAAGGTTAGTGATCCCGGAAGTCAAATTTGATATGAAAGAAGATGAATATTCGGAGATCCAAGACCAAATTCAAAACAGGAGCTGGGAAATCCTAGCTAATCCTGAAACAAAGGTGGGAAGAAACATGGTTCAGGAATTCTATGCTAATCTGTGGCAAACAGACAGGCAGAGAATATCTGGAACTGCCCTCTATGACTATCGGACCTTGGTCAGAGGAAAGATTGTTCATATCCACCCTGACAAAATCAGGGAGATCTTTAAGCTACCTCAGCTGAAAGATGACCCAAACTCCTTTAATAGGAGAATGATGAGAACAAATAAGGGCCTGGACAAGATTCTAGATGACATATGCATTCCTGGAACCAGGTGGACCACTAGCACCAAGGGCGTCCCAAATCAACTCAAGAGAGAAGATCTCAAACCAGTTGCCAGAGGCTGGCTGGACTTCACTGGGTGTTCTATACTGCCCACTAGCAACCGCTCTGAAGTCACCATTAAAAGAGCAGTGATGATCCACTGCATTATGTTAGGAAGAGAAGTGGAAGTTCATCAGTTGATTTTGTGTGAACTTTACATAATTGCAAACAAGAACTCCAAAGATGCCAAATTGGCTTATCCTAGCTTAATATCTATGCTATGTAAAGATGGTGGAGTAAAGATGGGAATAACTGAGTATATCTCAGTTGAGCGACCAATCCCCAAAATATCAATAGAAAAATAACAAGTGCAAGATGACCCCATCAAGAGGAGAGCACAGGAATTCCTCCCAGAAATCCCTCAATTTGAATACTGGGAGCATCTTGAAGCATCGGTTACCAAGTTGCAAGAAGCTATGGACCAAATAAAGGAAGAACAGAATAATCAAAATAGCATGCTTTGCAAACTGCTTGGGGAACAAGAAGAGCAAGGGCGTGACTTGAAGGAACTGAAGCGTCAGAGATTATCTCTTGAAGGACCAAGCACCCCACAGACTAAAGGAACATCCACTTCCCAAAATAAAGGTTGTTGAGTCCAAATCTTAGCTTTACTTTTGTGATAGTTGTTCTTATAGGAATTTACCTTAGAAGTTATATAGGAGTAGTAGTAATTAAGTATATCTATTTTGATTTTATTTCCAATTAAGCTATAAGTTATTTTTCTCATCATCATCAAACATGAATAAAATAGTAGATTTTTAGAATAAAGAGGCAATATTTTTTTTACGAGTTTTTAATAAGGAAAATTCTAATTATTTATATGTAGTGGCAATACTTTTTGTCTTCTGAATGAATGCTTGAACAGTGCATAATTTTGATGTTAAATTTTATGAATGTTAAAATTGTTGGCTCTAGAAAGAATGATGAACAAGAGAAATATTATTGCTGATCTGGAAAATCATAAAACTGATTCTTGAAGCAAAAAAAAGTAGTGAAAAAAAAAGCAAAAGAGGTAGAAAAAGCCAATAGCCCTTTAAACCAAAAGGCAAGGGTGAAAAGGATCCAAGGCTTTGAGCATCAATGGATAGGAGGGCCCAAGGAAATAAATCCAGGCATAAGCGGCTAAATCAAGCTGTCCCTAACCATGTGCTTGTGGCATGCAGGTCCAAGTGAAAAGCTTGAGACTGAGTGGTTAAAGTCATGATCCAAGACAAAGGAGTGTGCTTAAGAACTCTGGACACCTCTAATTGGAGACTTTAGCAAAGCTAAGTCACAATCTGAAAAGGTTCACCCGGTTATGTGTCTGTGGCATTTATGTATCCGGTGGTAATACTGGAAAAAAAGTGCTTAGGGCCACGACCAAGACTCATAAAGTAACTGTGTTCAAGAATCAACATACTAAACTAGGAGAATCAATAATATTATCTGGATTCTGAGTTTCTATGGATGCCAATCATTCTAAATTTCAAAGGATAAAGTAAGATGCCAAAACTGTTCGAAAGCAAAAAAGCTACTAGTCCCGCTCATCTAATTAGAATCTGAGCTTCACTTGAAACTCTGAGATATTATTGCTTCTTAATTTCTTTTTATCCTATTTTATTTATCTAGTTGCTTGGGGGCAAGCAACAGTTTAAGTTTGGTGTTGTGATGAGCGGATATTTTATACGCTTTTTGGGGGTAATTTCATGTAGATTTTAGTATGTTTTAGTTAGTTTTTAATAGATTTTTATTAGTTTTTAGACAAAAGTCATATTTCTGGACTTTAGTATGAGTTTGTGTGCTTTTCTATAATTTCAGGTATTTTCTGGCTGAAATTGAGGGAGTTGAGCAAAAATCTGATTTAGGCTGAAAAAGGACTGCTGATGCTGTTGGATTCTGACATCCCTCCACTCGGAATAGATTTGTTGGAGCTATAGAAGCCCAATTGGCGCGCTCTCAATTGGGTTGGAAAGTAGACATCCAGGGCTTTCCAGAAATATATAATAGTCCATACTTTGCGCGAAGATAGACGACATAAATTGGCATTCAACGCCAGTTCCATGTTGCAGTCTGGCGTTCAGCGCCAGAAACAGGTTGCAAGTTCGAGTTCAACGCCAGAAACAGGTTACACCCTGGCGTTCAACTCCAGAAACAGCCCAGGCACATGAGAAGCTTAAGTCTCAGCCCTAGCACATACCAAGTGGGCCCCAAAAGTCGATTTCTGCACAATCCATCTTAGTTTACTCATTTTCTGTAAACCTAGGTTACTAGTTTAGTATAAAAACAACTTTTAGAGACTTATTTTGTATCTCATGATATTTTTATATCTGAATTATAAACCTTGTGACGGCATGAGTCTCTAAACTCCATTGTTGGGGGTGGGGAGCTCTGCAGCGTCTCGATGAATTAATGCAATTATTTCTATTTTCCATTCAAACACGCTTGCTCCTATCTAAAATGTTCATTCGCGCTTCACTATGAAGAAGGTGATGATCCATGACACTCATCACCTTCCTCAATCCATGAACGTGTGCTTGACAACCACTTCTGTTCTACATTAGATTGAATGAGTATCTCTTAGATTCCTTAATTAGAATCTTTGTGGTATAAGCTAGAACATCTTGGCGGCCACTCTTGAGGATCCGGAAAGTCTAAACCTTGTCTGTGGTATTCCGAGTAGGATTCAAGGATTGAATGGCTGTGATGAGCTTCAAACTCGCGATTGTTGGGCGTGATGACAAACGCAAAAGAATCAATGGATTCTATTCCGACATGATCGAGAACCAACAGATGATTAGTCGTGCTGTGACAGAGCATTTGGACCATTTTCACTGAGAAGATGGGAGGTAGCCATTGACAACGGTGATGCCCTACATACAGCTTGCCATGGAAGGAGCCTTGCATTTATGAAAGTGAGAAAGCATTATGTTGCAGGAATTTAGAGAACAAAGCATCTCCAAAACTCCAACATATTCTTCATTACTGCATAATAAGTATTTATTTCATGGTTTTTACTTTTTACAATTAAAACTAAAAATTATTATTGATATTATATCCTGACTAAGAATAATAAGATAACCATAGCTTGCTTCAAGCCAACAATCTCCGTGGGATTTGACCCTTACTCACGTAAGGTATTACTTGGACGACCTAGTGCACTTGCTGGTTAGTTGTGCGAAGCTGTGAGAAATAGTCCATTAATATTGGCCCTACACAATTTTGTGCACCACCTTCTCATCATTGATCACCAGATTTGTAGCCTTATCTGGTGTAGAGAGACATCCAACAGACGTTTGTCTATAACAGTAAGCATCCCTTTCTGCCATACGGAGACTTCGAAGGACCACCTCAGAAAAAGAGAAAGACATCTGAGCCTACATCAGCAGCAGCAGAGCCCTCAGCACCTCCTTCAGCACCCGCACCCGTACCCCGACTCCAGACGCCTTATGAGCTCGGTCGGGAGATCTCGCAGAGTCTGCACCACATTGAGCACCGCAACGCTCGCCGCTTTCAGTGGATAGTGGCGAAGTTTGACGGTCGCGACCTTAGGCCTCCTCCTCCAGATACACCAAAGCCTGAGGCCGAGGAGCCTGCACCTGAGGAGCCAGCAGCTGAAGCTGGCCAAGTATCCCAGACACCTGAGCATAGAGTAGATGAGTCTACAGATGAGATGGTTGATGAGCCTGCTGATCACATGATTGAAGAGTCGACAGTTGTAGCCGAGCCGATAGCTGAGACAGCATCAGAGCCAGCTGCCCACACAATTGAGCAGCCGAGAGCTGAGACCACCACACAGCCATCTAGCGCCATCATTCTAGTTATTTTTAGTTTTTACTATGCTTTTGTGGATACTTTTAGTACTTTGACTTATGAACTTTTGCTTGGGTATATATATCAGTTACTTATAGTTATATCTAGTATTGCACTTTTATGTCTGTTTATATTTACATATTGTATTTGATATTGCATGGTACATAGTATAGATATGGATTGTGATTGGATGTTATGAATAGCTTATGCCTAACTCATTTTGATCCTAATTGTTCATGGTACTTTTTGCTCATTGAAAATTAGGAGAAGAACTAGGAAATTTTAAAAAATTTTGCATCCATCACAACATATATACATACATACATAGGAATAATTTTGGTGAAAAACAACATGACTTTCCAACAATTTTGGGCTTTCTATTGAATTGATTAGAAAACTGTTTTTAAACTTGCTTGAATGAATTTTTATGGAACATAGAAGAGTAATTCATTACCTTGTGAGATTTGAGTCATAATGAGTGGTTACACATTTTTAACCACTAATTTTGTTCATCGTGTAACATACCTCTTCTATGATTGTGTTCTTGATTTTGCTTGATTCTTTATTTCCAATGATTAATGTTTTGAATTATATTGAGCATGATTGAGGCCATCTTTGTTTAAAGCTTACTTTTCCCATATACCATTGTAAACCCTTTTGAGCTTTATCTAACCCATTGTTCTTAATATCACCACATCACAACCATAAGCGGAAAACCATGAATAACCTTGGATTGTATCCTTGATTAGCTTAGGTTGGAGAAGTGTGTTTTATTTAAGTGTGGGAAAATATTGGGAAATATTGGTAGTGATTGAAAACATTACTTTTGGGTATTTATTGAAAATCTTGAAAAATAGGTGCATTCATGTATGAGCTACTAGAACCATATGCATTTTCACTTTCATTTCAAAAAAAATATTATCATCACAAAAAGGGGATGAAAGTACCACTAAGTGAAAGGAAATGAATAAGAAATGCATATGTGATGTGAATGATGAGGCATACATGAGTGATTGTGAAAAAAAGAATTGATGGAAGGTTAGGATTGCCTTTTATTTTGATTTGGTTGAGATAGGTTGATGTAAAAACTTAAACTAATCAAGGATTCAACCATTCTAGTCCACTTATCCATATCTATCCCACCTTTACCCTAACCCCATTACAACCATGTGAAGTCCTCATGATAATTGCATTCATGCATCACTCATTGTTGATTGTTAGATGAAAAGCAATTCCTTGAAAGCATGATTAGAAGAGACTTGAGTGATTGAAACCCTAAACACCGAGTGATTAGAGTGTATACACACCTAGTGAGGGTTCAATTACTCAACTCTATGTTTCCATGCTTCTTATCATTCATTCTTGCAAGTTGCTTCGCTTTAATGAGTTGGATAAATTCTTTAGATTTTTGGTGGCATCGGATTATTCCCTTGCTTTGCCCTAATTGTCTATACTTACTTGGGAATTTGATTGTTTGTTTTCACTAATTTCATATAGATACTATAGGTAGATATATAGGTATAGATAGTATTTACATACTTGCATGCATATAGATAGTTGCATTTAATAAGTTGATTACCCCTTTTGATCATTTTCCTTGTTGGTTTAGCATGAGGATATGCTATTGTTTAAGTGTGGGGAAATTGATGAGTCCATATTTTCTGATTTATTTTGGCTTGATTTAAATGGATTCTAGCATATAAACTCACACTTAAGCACCCAAATAGCATACTTTTGTGTTTGATTCCTAATTTGATCCTAAAAGTGAAAACATGCAATTTTGTGCTTTAATAGAGTAAATTAATTCCACTTTTATGTCATTCGATGCCGTGATGTGGTTTGTGAGTAATTTTAAGCCTTGAAGGCAAGAATGGATGGGGAAAAGTGGAAGAAAGCATGTACAAGGGAGAAAACATGAAGAAAACAAGGAAAAGCACACACAGCAAAGTGTGCGTGCGCACAACCCTGCATGCATACGCACAAGCAAGGATTTCCATGTGTGTGTGCGCACGAGCACCAGTGCGTACACACAGGAGCCAAAATAGCAAACTGTGCGGACGCACACATCTGTGCATCCGCACAGGACCCAACACGTGATTTCATTAATGAAACATGTGCAGTACAAATTTTGGGGGCTTTTAGCCCATTTTAACAGGTTGAATTGCTGAATTGAAGTGCTATATAGGGGGAGAATCAACAAATATGAAGGGAGCTCACTTTTATTTTAAGTAGTAGTAGTATAGGAAGCTTCCATAGGAGTAGGAGTAGTGTAGCATTGCTCTTTTAGGGTTTATGCAATCTCAATTGTAGCATTTTATAGCAAGCTTTAATTTTGGATGTTGATCAACTCTTGTAAGTACTCTTAATTTCCTCTTTAATTACATTGTCTTTATTTTCATTTCCTCTTGGTTCAAGTGCTTTGTTTATATTTGCAATTTTGAGTTTTTGAAGTTTTTATTGATGAATTTAGTGTTTTATGCTTTCTTTATGCTTGATTGCTTGTTTATACTTGGTTTTGTTGATAGTTGGTTATAGTTTTCTATTTTTCTTTGCAATTTTCCGTAGTTTACTTTTATGCACACAAGGTGTTTGTGAAAATGCCAACTCTAGATTTTGAGTAGATTTTCACACCTTGGCTTGTGGTTTGAGTTCCTAGGATACTAGAGTCATAATGTCCGACATTTAGTGGTAATTCTTGGGGAGTTAGTTAGCTCTTGTTTCCATTGACGCTAGCCTTTTATCAACTAGCTTAGTAAGTTGGCTAGGACTTATGGATTAAGGTCAATTATGCTTGCTTGACTTACTCCTCAATGGTTGGGGTTGACTAGGTGAGACTAACTCATGTCAATTATCATAGTTGTGGTTATAGCAATGATAGGATTCCTTGGATCCTCACTCCCAAGTCAAGGTTTCTTTTATGCATTAATTCACAGTTTTGTTCGTTCCTTAGTTCTTTGATTTTTTAGTTCTTTCAATCTTTAATTTCTTGCTTGAAAACCCCCTTTTTGCCTTAACAACCAAGGAAGTAACACTTCAATTGCATCCTAGGGAGAACGACCCAAGGTTTAACTACTCTCGGTTTAATTAAAAACTGTAAACTTTGACCGGGCATTACTCGTTGGTTGAGAGCTATGCTTGCAACAAGGTCATATCTCTCCTTTACTGAGAAGGAATTCTTAACTGACGGTTTTGCCCGCATCAGTCGGTCTAGAATTTTCACAAAATAATTATGTTGCAAGTATAGTCCTAAACCGACAAATAACCTTCCATCAAAGTTTAATTTTATTTGTCACAAGTGCAAACCAATAAAAATAACCAAAAGTATTAGATCTCGGGTCGTCTCTCAAAGGAATTGCTGTGAGGTATGCATGTTATTGGTTATGAGGTTCAAGGGCTGGTTTGCAAATTAGAAGACTACAATCTAAATAATCATAAACTTAAATGGCAAGAAAAAAAAGCAAACAACTAAATATAACAACTACTAAGGAGAGGCATTCATGGCAAAGATTGAGAATCTAGGTTTTCTATCCTAATCATTAATCATAACACAATAATTATCATGAGATAATCCTATTTTGTTATCTCCAACATCGGGAGAAAATCAAATAAGACTAGTTAATCTCAATTTATAAGTCCTAATCAACTTCCTAATTGAATTAGTGGTAGCTCAATCTCCCACACTTTCGTACTATTGTACCAGCAAGTGCACTGGGTCGTCCAAGTAATATCTAAGCGAGTCGGGGTCGATCCCACGAGGATTGTTGGCTTGAAGCAGGCTATGGTTATCTTGCATGTCTTAGTCAGGCAGATCAGAAGGTTGTTGATTTTATATCATATATGGAGTGAAAAAGGTCTAATATATAAACAGAAATAGGAATAGGGTTAAGGATTGGAGTTGCTTTGCCTTTCTGAATTAAATCTGGTATTACTGTCTTCTCTGCTTGTGAATGATTTCTTCTATGGCAAGCTGTATGTGATCAATACCATGGGCCATGGTCATTGATCTCCTCTGCTACAGACTGAACGCCATTGGCCTTGGTCATCCAATCTGATGAAGGGTGAAGCGCTAGCAGCTCATTCTCTTGGCGATTCTACTCAAAACACTACAGACAAGGTCGAATCTTCCAGATCAGAGGATGCTACTTCTTAGGATTTTAGCCTATACCACGGAGACCCTAATATCCCCGAAAATTGGCTGAACTGGTGTCTTGAGAAGTCCCCAATGAAGTCGTAGATTAACCGTCTGAGAGATGTATAAATATAGATGTTGGCTCTTGCTTTCCAGTCACGTATTCACACGAACCCAAGTAGATGTGGGTATTTGTCAGGCACGTTCGACTTAATGTGATGAACAGAGCTGATTGTCTGATCATCCTATTCACCATGATGAAGATCAAGTATACATCTTAGAAATAAATCAAACACAGATCGAAAAGGAAACAGTAATACTTTTATTAATTCATAGGACTCAGCAGGGCTCCTCCCCTCAACCTAGGAGGTTTAGAAACTCATACTATTGAGAAATACAATGGTTAAACGTGTATGATGGTAAAAGTGATGTAAAGTGTTGTAAAAGTGTGAATGACATAAATAAAATTCCTTAAATACTAAACAAATGACTAATAGGGGTAAAATAGTCTATCTAGTGCTAAAATTCACTTTTGGGGCCCACTCGGTGAGTGTTTGGGCTGAACTTTGATGAGATCTACTATGAGGTCTCTGGGCGAGGAACGCCAGCTAGGGGGTCCTCCTTGGGCGTTTGGACGCTGGTCTCTACTCTTTGGGCTGGACGCTTGCAAGGGGGCAGGTAGCTGGCGTTGAATGCCTGTTTTGGTCCTTCTAATCTGAAGCAAAGTATAAACTATTATATATTGCTGGAAAGCTCTTGAAGTCATCTTTCCATAGCCGTTAAGAGCGCTCCATTTGAACTTCGCTAACTTTAGAAAAGCTCTTTTGAATGCAAGGAGGTCAGATTTGGACAGCATCTGTAGTGCTTTCTCTGCCTTTGAATCAGACTTTTGCTCCAGCTCCTCAATTTCAACTAGAAAATACTTGAAATTGCACAAAAACCAAAAAATCATAGTAGAACCCAAAAATGTGAAGTTAACACTAAAACCTATAAAAAATAAATAAAAATTAAACAAAAAACACTAAAAACTATATGAAAATGATGTCAAAAAGCGTATGAAATATCCGCTCATCACAACACCAAACTTAAACCGTTGCTTGTCCCCAAGCAACTAAAAACACAGTAGGATAAAATGAAAATTAAGACACAATAAATTTCAAAGTTTTCAATGAAGCTTAGTTATAATTAGATGAGTGGGACTTAGTAACTTTTTGCTTCTGAATAGTTTTGGCATCTCACTATCCATTGAAATTCAGAATGATTGGCATCTTTAGGAACTTAGAATCCAGATGTAATTATTGACTTTCCTAGTTAAGCTCTTTTTTATTCTTGAGCACAGCTTTTAGAGTCTTGGCCGTGACCCTAAGCACCTTGTTTTCCAATATTACCACCGGATACAATAATGCCACAGACACTTAAACTGGGTGAACCTTTTCAGATTGTGACTCAGCTTTGCTAGAGTCCCTAGATAGAGATGTCCAAGGTTCTTAAGCACACTCTTTTTGCTTTGGACCTCGACTTTAACCACTCAATCTCAAGCTTTTCACTTGACACCTTCACGCCACAAGCACATGGTTAGGGACGGCTTGGTTGAGCCGCTTAGGCCAGGATCCTTTTATCCACTAATGCTCAAAGCCTTGGATCCTTTTACTCTTGTCTTTTAGTTTAAAGGGTTATTGGCTTTTTGCTCTTGCCTTTTGGTTTAAAGAGCTGTTGGCTTTTTCTGCTTTCTTTTTCTTTGTTTTTTTTCTTTTCTCATTTTTTTTGCCACGTTTTTTTTTTTCGCATGCAAGATTTTTCTTTTTCTTTTTGCTACTTTTTCTTGCATTAAGAATCAATTTTATTGATTTTTTAAATTACTAATAATACTTTTCCTTTTTCCTTATTCTTTCAAGAGCCAACATTCTAAAATTTTAACTTCAAATATGCACTGTTTAATCATTCATTCAGAAAACAAAAGCAATGCCACCACATCAACATAATTAAACTATTCTTATTTTAAACTTGAAATTCATGTATCTCTCAATTTCTTTCAAATAAAATTTTCTTTTAAGTAATGTGAAAGATATATGGAACATTTTACAACTCTAAGGCATAAATGCAAATGATCATGCAACTAGAACAAGATAACAGAGAAAACATAATAGAAAACAGAAAAGGAAAGGAAGTAAAAGAAACGAGGCCACCTTTAATGGTGGCGGCTAGTGCTCCTCCTTGAGGATTCAATGTGATGCTTGATCTCTTCTATGTCACTCCTTTGCCTTTGTTGCTCTTCTCTCATAACCCTTTGGTCTTCCCTTATGGCTCTTTGATCTTCTCTTATTTCATTGAGGGTGGTAGCATGCCCTTGATGTTCCATCCTCAATTGCTCCATGTTAGTGCTCAATTCTCCAAGAGATGTTTGCCATTGATCCAAATAGATCTGGGGAGGAAAATACATCCCTTGAGGCATCTCACGGATCTCATAATGAGGCGGCTGCACGTGCTCTTATGCATGCTCTCTGGTTTGCTCCATCCTCTTCTTAGTGATGGGCTTATCCTCCCCAATGGAGATATCTCCTTCTATGACAATTCCAGTTGAATTGCATAGATGACAGATGAGGTGTGGGAATGCCAACCTTGCATTAGTGTGAGGCTTCTCAGCTACCTTGTACAATTCTTGAGGAATCATCTCATGTACTTCCATTTCACTTCCAATCATAATGAAATGAATCATGATGGCTCTGTCCACAGTCACTTTTGACCGGTTGCTAGTGGGGATGATGGATCTTTGGATGAATTTCAACTATCCTCTTGCTATGGGCTTTAGGTCAACCCTTCTTAGTTGAATGGGCTTGCCTTGGGAATCCATTTTTCACTGTGCTCCTTCCATACAGATATTCTAGAGCACTTGATCTAATCTCTGATCAAAGTTGACTCTCCTAGTATAAGGATGAGGATCTCCTTGCATTAGAGGCAAGTTGAATGCCAACCTCACACTTTCTAGGCTAAAATCTAAGATTCTTCCTCAGACTATAGTGATCCAATTCCTTAAATTTGGATTCACACTAGTGTCATGGTTTTTAGTAACCCATGCATTAGCATCGAACTCTTGCACCATGAGAATCCCAACATCCTGAATGGGATTGGTTAGGACTTCCCAACTTCTTCTTCGAATCTCTCTTTAGATTTTCAGATACTCATTCTTCTTGAGCATGAAAGGGACCTCCAAGATCACTTTCTTCTCTGCCACTACTTCATAGAAGTTGTCTTGGTGGGCTTTGATGATGAATCTCTCCATCTCCTAAGATTCAAAGGGAGTGGCTACTGCCTTTTCTTTCCTCTTTCTAGAGGAGTCTCCAACCTTGGGTGCCATGAATGTTAATGGAAAAAAAGCTATGCTTTTTCAACACCAAACTTAAAACTTTGCTCGTCCTCGAGCAAAAATAAGGAAAAGGGAAGAATGGAGTAGAGGAAGAAAAAAATAGAAGGAGATAGAGGGAGAGAGAGTACTCGGCCGTGGGGTGTGTTGTGGTGTATAAGAGGTGTGTGTATGAAGGGTATGAAATAGGGTATTTATAGGAAGTAGGGTATTTATAGGAAAGGGGAGTGGTATGGTTTTGGATGGGAAATTTAATTTTTGAAGTAAATGGTGGTAGGTGGGAGTTATGATGGATTTGGGTAAATGAAATGGATGTGATTGGGCTAAGGTTTATAGGGAAGTGTGTATGGAAAAGTGTGAAAGTAAGTGGGATAGGTGAAAGATGCTGTGGGACCCGCAGGTCCTGAGAGGCTAGGGAGTCCAGATTCTCTACTTCTTTGCATTGGCGTTTGAAGGCTGATGAGAGAAAAATTGATGGTATAGAATTTCACAAATAAATTCTCGTTGCAAGTATAGTTTCTAAACCAACAATAATCCTTTAATACAATCATTTGTTTGTCACAAGTACAAATCCCTAAAATTAATAACCGAAGTATTCAAACCTCGGGTCGTTCTCCCTAGAAATTGCAATAAAGTGTTCTTGTTATTGGTTATGAGTTATGTTTGGGGTTTTGATAAGAGAAATGAAAGATAAATGGCAAGGAAGTAAACTAATAGCTAAAAAGGTCTTGGCAAGGGTTAGTGGTCAAGGATCTCTATCCTAATCACTAACCACAATATGAGAATTGGCAAAGATTAATCCCATTAAATCATCCTCTAACAAGTAGTAAAGGAAAGTCAAATGAGCTATATCAATCATAGTCCATAAGTCCTAACCCTCATCTAATTCAATTAGTGAGAACTAGAGTCAATGGATCCCAATCATCAATTACTTGGACATTAGTAACTCAAGAGTTCCTAAGTTACCGTTCCAAGCCAAGAGCACTAAAATCTACTCTAACTTCCTTCCAACCATTTCATCAAACACTTAGAAGGCATAAAAGGAAAGCATAGTAAAATTGCAAGGAAAGTAAATCTACACTACTCAATTGCAAGAAATTAAACAACAACAAATCAAATGAACAATAAAGGAACATGAAAATATAAATTGCACTAAAGGAAAATAGAAGAAGAAAGAGTGCATCAACAACATAGTAAACAATTACAAGAATGAAATACAAAATTAGAGAGAGGAAGAGTAGAGGAACAAGAAATTGTAAACGAAAAGTAAATCAAAGCATGAATTAAACCTAGATCTAAGAAGAGATTAACCTAAACCTAAACCTAATCCTAATCCTAGAGAGAAGAGAGAGCTTCTCTCCCTAAAAACTAACTTTCCCTCCAAAACTTAAACTAAAACTAACTAAGACTCTAGATGTCTCATCCCTCTTCAATCCTTGGGTTAAATAGCATCAGAAATGAGTTAGATTGGGCCCAAAATGCTTCAGAAATCGCTGGCCACGAGTTGCATTTAGTGAATCACGTGCCTTCATTGGCGCGTACAAGTACAGTGCGCGTGCGCGTCTCTAAGCGCGATGCAACTATGACAAATTTTATATCATTTTGAAGTCCCAGATGTTAGCTTTCCAACACAACTAGAAATGCCTCATTTGGACATCTGTAGCTCAAGTTATGATCGATTAAGTGCGAAGAGGTCGGGCTTGACAGCTTTGCGATTCTTTTTATTTCTTCATGAGTTCTCCATTTCTACATGCTTTTTCTTCATTCCCTCAATTCCAATCTTTGCCTCCTAAACCTGAAATCACTTAACAAACATATCAAGGCATCTAATGAAATCAAGGTGAATCAAATTTAGCTATTTTAGGACCTAAAAAGCATATTTTCACTTTTAAGCACAATTAAAGGAGAATTTACAAAACCATGCTATTTCATTGGATACATGGGAGAAAAGTTGACAAAACCCTCTAAATTCAACACAAGATAAACCCTAAAAATGGGGTTTATCAAACGCCCAGGGGCTGCTCCCTGGCTAGCGTTCAACGCCAGCATTGCTGCCCATGAGGGGCGTTGAACGCCCAGCAGGGTGGTGGACGAAATTGTGATCCATATTCTTTTGTATTTGTATGAAATCATTATTATGGCACCAGTTGAATTCACAACTCCGTTCAACTAACCAGCAAGTGTACTGGGTCGTCCAAGTAATAAACCTTACGCGAGTAAGGGTCGATCCCACAGAGATTGTTGGTATGAAGCAAGCTATGGTCACCTTGTAAATCTCAGTCAGGCGGATTAAATAGTTTATGGTTTTCGAAAAGCAATAATAAACAGAAAATAAAGAGGATAGAAATACTTATGTAGATCAAGAGTGGGAATTTCAGATAAGCGTATGGAGATGCTGTGCTCCTCTTGAAACTTTGCTTCACTACTCTCTCTTCCAATCCTTCTTACTCCTTTCCATGGCAAGCTGTGTATAGGGGTTCACCATTCGACGATGGCTACTTTGTATCCTTTCTGGAAAATGGTCCTCTGCGCTGTCACTCGCATGGCTAATCGTCTAGAGGCATTACACTGGCCGAAGGCTACATCCCATCCTCGCAGTGAAAACTTCGCTCACGCGCTCTGTCACAGCACGGCTAATCACTGGTTGGTTCCCGCTCCTGCTGGAATAGAATCCCTTGATTCTTTTGCGTCTGTCACTAACGCCCAGCACTTGCAAGTCTGAAGCACGTCACAGTCATTCAATACCGGAATCCTACTCGGAATACCACAGACAAGGTTACACTTTCCGGATTTCCAGGATCCTACTCGGAATACCACAGACAAGGTTAGACTTTCCGGATCCTCATGAATGCCGCCATCTATCTAGCTTATACCACAAAGATTCTGTTGGGGAATCTAAGAGATATGCGCCCGACCTAAGGTAGAACGGAAGTGGTTGTCAGTCACGCGCGTTCATAAGTGAGAATGATGATGAGTGTCACGGATCATCACATTCATCAAAGTTAAGTGCAACGTATATCTTGGAATAAGAATAAAAGAGAGTTGAATAGAAAGTAATAGTGATTGTATTGAAACTTGAGGTACAGCAGAGCTCTACAACCTTAATCTATGGTGTGCAGAAACTCCACTGTTGAAAATACATAAGTGAAAGGTTCAGGCATGGCCGAATGGCCAGCCCCCCAAAACGTGATCGATAGTCTCCTAAGATGAAGAATAAAATAAAACTGAGACCAAAGATGTCTAATACAATAGTAACTTATCCTATTTATACTAGACTAGCTACTAGGGTTTACATGAGTAAGTAATTGATGCATAAATCCACTTCCGGGGCCCACTTGGTGTATGTTTGGGCTGAGCTTGATCTATCCACGAGCTGAGGCTTCTCTTGGAGTTGAACTCTGAGTTATGACGTGTTTTGGGCGTTCAACTCCGGATCGTGACGTTTTTCTGGCGTTTAACTCCAGACAGCAGCATGTACTTGGCGTTCAACGCCAAGTTACATCGTCAATTTCCGAATAAAGTATGAACTATTATATATTGCTGGAAAGCCCTGGATGTCTACTTTCCAACGCCGTTTAGAGCGCGCCAATTAAGGTTCTGTAACTCCAGAAAATCCATTTTGAGTGCAGGGAGGTCAGATTCCAACAGCATCAGCAGTCCTTTTGTCAGCCTTTTTCAGAGTTTTGCTCAAATCCCTCAATTTCAGCCAGAATTTACCTGAAATCACAGAAAAACACACAAACTCATAGTAAAGTCCAGAAATGTGAATTTAACATAAAAACTAATGAAAACATCCCTAAAAGTAGCTTAAACTTACTAAAAACTACCTAAAAACAATGCCAAAAAGCGTATAAATTATCCGCTCATCACAACACCAAACTTAAATTGTTGCTTGTCCCCAAGCAACTGAAAATCAAATAGGATAAAAAGAAGAGAATATACCATAAATTCCAGAATATCAATGAATATTAATTATAATTAGATAAGCGGGACTTGTAGCTTTTTGCTTCTGAACAGTTTTGGCATCTCACTTTTTTCCTTTGAAGTTTAGAATGATTGGCTTCTCTAGGAACTTAGAATTTCGGATAGTGTTATTGATTCTCCTAGTTAAGTATGTTGATTCTTGAACACAGCTACTTATGAGTCTTGGCCGTGGCCCTAAGCACTTTGTTTTCCAGTATTACCACCGGATACATAAATGCCACAGACACATAACTGGGTGAACCTTTTCAGATTGTGACTCAGCTTTGCTAGAGTCCCCAGTTAGTGGTGTCCAGAGCTCTTAAGCACACTCTTTTTTGCTTTGGATCATGACTTTAACCACTTAGTCTCAAGCTTTTTACTTAGACCTTCATGACACAAGCACATGGTTAGGGACAGCTTGATTTAGCCGCTTAGGCCTGGATTTTATTTCCTTGGGCCCTCCTATCCATTGATGCTCAAAGCCTTGGATCCTTTTTACCCTTGCCTTTTGGTTTTAAGGGCTATTGGCTTTTTCTACTGCTCTTTCTCTCTTCTTTTTTTTTTAAAGCTTTCTTTTTCACTGCTTTTTCTTGTTTTAAGAATCAATTTCATGATTTTTCAGATCCTCAATAACATTTCTCTTTGTTCATCATTCTTTCAAGAGCCAACAGTTTTAACATTCATAAACAACAAGATCAAAAGACATATGCACTGTTTAAGCATTCATTCAGAAAACAAAAAGTATTGTCACCACATCAATATAATTAAATTAAATTCAAGGATAAATTCAAAATTCATGTACTTCTTGTTCTTTTGAATTAAAACATTTTTCTTTTAAGAGAGGTGAAGGATTAATGGATTTTATTCATAGCTTTAAGGCATGGTTACATACTAATGATCATGAAATAAAGACACAAAATATAGATAAACACAATATTAAAAACCGAAAGGCAGAAAGAAATAAGAACAAGGAATGAATCCACCTCTAGTGGCGTCTTCTTCTTGAAGGACCAATAATGTTCTTAAGCTCTTCTATGTCCCTTCGTTGCCTTTGTTGCTCCTCCCTCATTGCTCTTTGATCTTCTCTTATTTCTTGGAGAATGATGGAGTGCTCATGATGTTCCACCCTTAATTGTTCCACATTGTGGCTCAAATCTTCCAAGGAGGTGTTGAGTTGCTCCCAATAGTTGTTGGGAGGAAAGTGCATCCCTTGAGGCATCTCAGGGATTTCTTGATGATGAGCTTCCTCATGCATCTCTTGAGAACCGTGAGGGATCTCTCTTGCCTGCTCCATCCTCTTCTTGGTGATGGGCTTATCCTCTTTAATGAGGATGTCTCCTTCTATGATAACTCCAGCTGAGTAACATAGATGGCAAATAAGGTGAGGAAAAGCTAGCCGTGCCATAGGTGAGGGCTTGTCGGCTATTTTGTAGATTTCATTGGAGATGACCTCATGAACTTCTACTTCCTCTCCAATCATGATGCCATGAATCATGATGGCCCGATCCACAGTAACTTCAGATCGGTTGCTAGTAGGAATGATGGAGCGTTGAATGAACTCCAACCATCCTCTAGCCACAGGCTTGAGGTCCAGTCTTCTTAGTTGGACTGGCTTGCCTTTGGAGTCTCTCTTCCACTGAGCTCCTTCCACACATATATCCATAAGGACTTGGTCCAACCTTTGATTAAAGTTGACCCTTCTAGTGTAGGGGCGTTCATCTTCTTGCATCATGGGCAAGTGAAACGCCAACCTCACATTTTCCGGACTAAAATCTAAGTATTTCCCCCGAACCATTGTGAGATAATTCTTTGGACTCGGGTTCATACTTTGATCATGGTTCCTAGTGATCCATGCATTGGCATAGAACTCTTGAACCATTAAGATTCCGACTTGTTGCATGGGGTTGGTTAGGACTTCCCAACCTCTTCTTCGGATTTCATGTCGGATTTCCGGATACTCATTCTTTTTGAGCTTGAAAGGGACCTCGGGGATCACCTTCTTCTTTGCCACAACATCATAGAAGTGGTCTTGATGGCTCTTAGAGATGAATCTTTCCATCTCCCATGACTCGGAGGTGGAAGCTTTTGTCTTCCCTTTTCCTTTTCTAGAGGATACTCCGGCCTTAGGTGCCATTGATGGTAATGGAAAAACAAAAAAAAGCTTATGCTTTTACCACACCAAACTTAAAATATTGCTCGTCCTCGAGCAATATAAGAAAGAAGAGAAGAAGAAGAAGAAGAGAATATGGTAGAGGGGGAGAGATGAAGGTTCGGCCAAGTGAAGAAGAAGGGGTTGTGTTGTGTGAAAATGAAGTAGAAGGGAAGGGTATTTATAGGGAGAGGGGGGAGGGTATGTTCGGCCATTTTGGGTGGGAATGGGTGGGAAAATGGTTTTGAATTTTTTTTTGAAGGTAGGTGGGGTTTATGGGGAAGAGTGGATGGATGTGAGTGGTGAGGGGGGTAATTGGGAAAAGGAATTGAGGTGATTGGTGAAGGGTTTTGGGAAGTGTGATATGGGGAAGAGTCATCACAAAAACTAGGATTAGGAGGTAAGGTAGGAATATGTTAGGTGGGGATCCTGTGGGGTCCACAGATCCTGAGGTGGTCCTGTGGTGTCCACAGGTCCTGAGGTGTCAAGGAATTCCATCCTTGCACCAAATAGGCATGTAAAATGCCTTTGCACACCATTCTGGCGTTTAAACGCCCATTGGTGCACGTTCTGGGCGTTCAACGCCCATGTAAAGCATGTTTCTGGCGTTGAACGCCAGTTTCATGCTTGTTACTGGCGTTCAGCGCCAGTTTTTCCTCTCTGGGCACATTCCTGGCGTTCAGCGCCAGAATGTTGCTTGTTACTGGCGTTGAACGCCAGCCTGTGCGTCCTCCAGGGTGTGATTTTTTTCTTCTGCTGTTTTTTATTCTGTTTTTAATTTTTTTGATTTTTTTCATGGCTCCTCATGATCATGTACCTAATAAAACACAAAATAACAATAAAATAAAAATTAGATAAATAAAATTGGGTTGCCTCCCAACAAGTGCTTCTTTAATGTCAATAGCTTGACATTGGCTCTCATGGAGCCACAAGGTGATCAGGTCAATGTTGTATAGTTGCCCACACCAAACTTAGAGTTTGGATATGGGATCTTAACACCAAACTTAGAGTTTAGTTGTGGCCTCCCAACACCAAACTTAGAGTTTGACTGTGGGGGCTCTTCTTGACTCTGAACTGAGAGAAGCTCTTCATGCTTACTCTCTTTTGTCACAGAGGGATGGCCATGTGCCTTAAACATAAGGTAGTCCCCATTCAATTGAAGGACTAATTCACCTCTATTGACATCTATCACAGCTCCTGCTGTGGCTAGGAAAGGTCTTCCAAGGATGATGCAATCATCCTTTTCCTTCTTAGTGTCTAAGATTATGAAATCAGCAGGGATGTAAAGGCCTTCAACCTTTACTAGCACGTCCTCTACTAATCCATAAGCTTGTCTCAATGACTTGTCTGCCAATTGTAATGAGAACAAGGCAGGTTGTACCTCAATGATCCCCAGCTTCTCCATTACAGAGAGTGGCATAAGATTTATCCCTGACCCCAGATCACACAGAGCTTTTGCAAAGTTCATGGTGCCTATGGTGCAAGGTATTAAGAACTTGCTAGGATCTTGTTTCTTTTGAGGTAGAGTTTTCTGAATCCAAGAATCCAGTTCACTAATGAGCAAGGGAGGTTCACTTTCCCAGGTCTCATTACCAAACAACTTGGCATTCAGCTTCATGATAGCTCCTAAGTAT
Source organism: Arachis stenosperma (assembly GCF_014773155.1). Classification (NCBI taxonomy): domain Eukaryota; kingdom Viridiplantae; phylum Streptophyta; class Magnoliopsida; order Fabales; family Fabaceae; genus Arachis; species Arachis stenosperma. The sequence goes on along the minus strand of NC_080377.1, from coordinate 76,926,644 downwards.
TGAGCAACTTGCTCTCCAGTCACATCTTCATCCTCTTCAGAGGAAGAATAGTCTTCAGAGCTCATGAATGGCAGAAGGAGGTTTAATGGAATCTCTATGGTCTCTATATGAGCCTCAGATTCCTGTAGATCCTTAATAGGAAACTCCTTCTTGCTTGAGGGACGTCCCAGGAGGTCTTCCTCACTAGGATTTTCGTCCTCCTCCTCCCTTGTGCATTCGGCCATGTTGAGTATATCAATGGCCTTGCACTCTCCTTTTGGGTTCTCTTCTGTATTGCTTGGGAGAATACTGGGAGGAGTTTCAATGACTTTCTTACTCAGCTGGCCCACTTATGCCTCCAAATTTCTAATGGAGGATCTTGTTTCATTCATGAAACTGAAAGTGGCCTTTGACAAATCAGAGACTATATTGGTGGTGGACGAAATTGTGATCACATGTTCTTTATACTTTAAGGATGTTTACTCTTAGGGCACTGTTTATTTTCTTTATTGGAATTCACAACTCCGTTCAACTAACCAGCAAGTGTACTGGGTCGTCCAAGTAATAAACCTTACGTGAGTAAGGGTCGAATCCACAGAGATTGTTGGTATGAAGCAAGCTATGGTCACCTTGTAAATCTCAGTTAGGCAGATTAAATATTGATTTATGGGTTTCGAAAATTAATAATAAAATAAAAAATAATAAAAGGGATAGAGTACTTATGTAGATTCATTGGTGCATAGGAATTTCAGTTAAGTATATGAAAATGCTGTATGGCTCAAGGACGCCTGCCTTCCTACTGCTTCTACTCAATCCTTCTTACTCCCTTCCATGGCAAGCTTTGTATAGGGGTTCACCATCAGCTGTGGCTACTTTCAATCCTCTCGGGGAAATATCCTATGCGACTGTCACTCGCACAGCTAACCAGTCTGGAGGCATCACCCATGGCTGATGGCTACATCCCATCCTCGCAGTGAAAGCTAATGCTCACGCACTCTGTCACAGTACGGCCAATCACCGGTTGGTTCCCGCTCCTACTGGAATAGAATCCCTCTTTTGCGTCTGTCACTAACGCCCAGCAGGTTGCAAGTTTGAAGCACGTCACAGTCATTCATTACCGGAATCCTACTCGGAATACCACAGACAAGGTTAGACTTTCCGGATTCCCAGGATCCTACTCGGAACACCACAGACAAGGTTGGACTTTCCGGATCCTCATAAATGCCGCCATCCATCTAGCTTATACCACAAAGATTCTGTTGGGGAATCTAAGAGATACACATTCAAGCTTGTGTTGCATGTAGAATGGAAGTGGTTGTCAATCACGCGCGTTCATAAGTGAGAATGATGATGAGGGTTATCTAACTCATCACATTCATCATGTTCTTGGGTACGAATGAATATCTTGGAATAAGAATAAGAGAGATTTGAATAAAAGAAAATAGAACTTCATTAATACTTGAGGTACAGCAGAGCTCCACACCCTTAATCTATGGTGTGCAGAAACTCCACCGTTGAAAATACATAAGCAAAGGGTTCAGGCATGGCCGAATGGACAGCCCCCCCAAAACGTGATCAATGATCTCCTAGGATGAAGAATAAAACAAAACTGAGACCAAAGATGTCTAATACATTAGTAATTCATCCTATTTATAATAAACTAGCTCCTAGGGTTTACATGAGTAAGTAATTGATGCATAAATCCACTTCCGGGGCCCACTTGGTGTGTGCTTGGGCTGAGCTTGATCTATTCACGAGCTGAGGCATTTCTTGGCATTGAACTTTGAGTTATGACGTGTTTTGGGCGTTCAACTCCGGATCATGACGTTTTTCTGGCGTTTAACTCCAGACAGCAGCATGAACTTGGCGTTTAACGCCAAGTTACGTCATCAATTTCCGAATAAAGTATGGACTATTATATATTGCTGGAAAGCTCTGGATGTCTACTTTCCAACGCCGTTGAGAGCGCGCCATTTGGAGTTCTGTAGCTCCAGAAAATCCATTTCGAGTGCAGGGAGGTCAGAATCCAACAGCATCAGCAGTCCTTTTGTCAGCCTTTTTCAGAGTTTTGCTCAAATCCCTCAATTTCAGTCAGAAATTACCTGAAATCACAGAAAAACACACAAACTCATAGTAAAGTCCAGAAATGTGAATTTAACATAAAAACTAAGGAAAACATCCCTAAAAGTAGCTTGAACTTATTAAAAACTACCTAAAAACAATGCCAAAAAGCGTATAAATTATCCGCTCATCACAACACCAAACTTAAATTGTTGCTTGTCCCCAAGCAACTGAAAATCAAATAGGATAAAAAGAAGAGAATATACTATAAACTCAGAAATATCAATGAATTTTAATTATAATTAAATGAGCGGGACTTGTAGCTTTTTGCTTCTGAACAGTTTTGGCATCTCACTTTTTCCTTTGAAGTTTAGAATGATTGGCTTCTCTAGGAACTTAGAATTTCGGATAGTGTTATTGACTTTCCTAGTTAAGCATGTTGATTCTTGAACACAGCTACTTATGAGTCTTGGCTGTGGCCCTAAGCACTTTGTCTTCCAGTATTACCACCGGATACACAAATGCCACAGACACATAACTGGGTGAACCTTTTCAGATTGTGACTCAGCTTTGCTAGAGTCCCCAGTTAGTGGTGTCCAGAGCTCTTAAGCACACTCTTTTGCCTTGGATCACGACTTTAACCACTTAGTCTCAAGCTTTTCACTTGGACCTTTATGACACAAGCACATGGTTAGGGACAGCTTGATTTAGCCGCTTAGGCCTGGATTTAATTTCCTTAGGCCCTCCTATCCATTGATGCTCAAAGCCTTGGATCCTTTTTACCCTTGCCTTTTGGTTTTAAGGGCTATTGGCTTTTTCTACTGCTCCTTCTTTTTCTATATACTCTTTTTAGTTCCATTTTTTTTTCACTGCTTTTTCTTGCTTCAAGAATCAATTTCATGATTTTTCAGATCATCAATAACATTTCTCTTTGTTCATCATTCTTTCAAGAGCCAACAATTTTAACATTCATAAACAACAAGATCAAAAGATATATGCACTGTTCATGCATTCATTCAGAAAACAAAAAGTATTGTCACCACATCAATATAATTAAACTAAATTCAAGAGCTATTTTCGAAATTCATGTACTTCTTGTTCTTTTGAATTAAAACATTTTTTTCTTTTAAGAGAGGCGAAGGATTAATGGAATTTATTCATAGATTTAAGGCATGGTTACATACTAATGATCATGAAATAAAGACACAAAACATAGATAAACACAATAATTAAAAACCGAAAACAGAAAGAAATAAAGAACAAGGAATGAATCCACCTGAGTGAGGGTGGCGCCTTTTTGAAGAACCAATGGTGCTCTTTGAGCTCCTCTATGTCTCTTCCTTGCTTCTGTTGAATGATTCATAGTAATTTTTGTGTTCCTCCCCTTAGTTGCTTCCAATATTTGTGTGGAGGACAACTTATCCCTTGAGGTATCTCAGGGATCTCTTGATTTGCAGCCACATGTTCTACCACTGAGCTATGACGGCTTTATATTAGTCTTTCCATCTCCCAAGACTCAGAGGTGGAAAGCCTTTATCCCTGTTCCTGCTCATATGAAAGAGAAGAAAACAAGAAAAGAAAGAGGAATCCTCTATGTCACAGTATAGAGATTTCTTTATGTTAGTAGAAAAAGAAGGGAGTAGAAGAATGAAGAAGAATTCGGATTTTTAGATGAAGAGAGGTGAAGAGAAGTGTTATTAAATAATTAATTAAATAAAATAAGAAAAGAGAGGGAGAATTTTCGAAAATAATTTTGAAAAAGGGGTTAGTAATTTTTGAAAATTAAAGATAAGATAAGATTAAAATTAAAATTTAAAACAAAAAGAATTTTTGAAAAAGAGGTGAGATATTTTCAAAAATTAGAGAGGGAAAAGTAGTTAGGTGGTTTTGAAAAAGATAAGAAACAAACAACAAGTTAGTTAGTTGATTGAAAAAGATTTGAAATCAAATTTGAAAAAGATATGAAGATAGTAAGTTAGATAAGATATTTTGAAATCAACTTTTGAAAAAGATAAAATTTTTGAAAAAGATAAACTAAAAGATAAAAAGATATATTTGAAAAAGATATTTTGAAAAAGATTTAATTTTTAAAAATTACTTAACTAACAAGAAACTACAAGATAAGTTTCTAGAATTTAAAGATTGAACCTTTCTTAACAAGAAAGTAACAAACTTCAAATTTTTTTTGAACCATTCACATTACTTGTTAGTTTATTTTTGAAAATATGATATAAAAATAAGAGAAAGATTTTTGAAAAATAATTTTTAAAATTTTCGAAAAATAGAAAAAAAATGAAAAAGATATGATTTTTGAAAAAGATTTTTTAAAAAGATAAGATTTTCAAAATTGAAATTTTGACTTGACTTGTAAGAAACAACTAATTTTGAAAAATTTTTGACCAAGTCAACCCAAAATTTCGAAATTTTGGAGGGAATTAAGGAAAAAAATATTTTTGATTTTTAAATTTTTAAAGAAAAACACAAAAATGACCCAAAACATGAAAATTTTGGATCAAGACACAAGATGCATGCAAGAATGCTATGAATGTCAAGATGAACACCAAGAACACTATGAAGATCATGATGAACATCAAGAACATAATTTTGAAAGATTTTTAATGCAAAGAAAACATGCAAGACACCAAACTTAGAAATCTTTAATGCATGGAAAATATGAATGCAAAAATGCACATGAAAAACAACAAAAGACACAAAACAAAAAATCATCAAGATCAAACAAGAAGACTTGTCAAGAACAACTTGAAGATCATGAAGAACACTATGAATGCATGGGATTTTCGAAAAATGCAAGAAAAATTTTAAAGGCATGCAATTGACACCAAACTTAAAAATTAACACAAGACTCAAACAAGAAACACAAAATATTTTTTATTTTTATGATTTTCTAATTTTTTTTGTATTTTTATTTTAATTTTTTTCGAAAATATAGTTTGGAAAACGAAAAATAAAAGAAAAATTTTAAAAAAGATTTTTGAAAAGAAAATTACCTAATCTGAGCAACAAGATGAACCGTCAGTTGTCCATACTCGAACAATCCCCGGCAACGGCGCCAAAAACTTGGTGGACGAAATTGTGATCACATGTTCTTTATACTTTAAGGATGTTTACTCTTAGGGCACTGTTTATTTTCTTTATTGGAATTCACAACTCCGTTCAACTAACCAGCAAGTGTACTGGGTCGTCCAAGTAATAAACCTTACGTGAGTAAGGGTCGAATCCACAGAGATTGTTGGTATGAAGCAAGCTATGGTCACCTTGTAAATCTCAGTTAGGCAGATTAAATATTGATTTATGGGTTTCGAAAATTAATAATAAAATAAGAAATAATAAAAGGGATAGAGTACTTATGTAGATTCATTGGTGCATAGGAATTTCAGTTAAGTATATGAAGATGCTGTATGGCTCAAGGACGCCTGCCTTCCTACTGCTTCTACTCAATCCTTCTTACTCCCTTCCATGGCAAGCTTTGTATAGGGGTTCACCATCAGCTGTGGCTACTTTCAATCCTCTCGGGGAAATATCCTATGCGGCTGTCACTCGCACAGCTAACCAGTCTGGAGGCATCACCCATGGCTGATGGCTACATCCCATCCTCGCAGTGAAAGCTAATGCTCACGCACTCTGTCACAGTACGGCCAATCACCGGTTGGTTCCCGCTCCTACTGGAATAGAATCCCTCTTTTGCGTCTGTCACTAACACCCAGCAGGTTGCAAGTTTGAAGCACGTCACAGTCATTCATTACCGGAATCCTACTCGGAATACCACAGACAAGGTTAGACTTTCCGGATTCCCAGGATCCTACTCGGAACACCACAGACAAGGTTGGACTTTCCGGATCCTCATAAATGCCGCCATCCATCTAGCTTATACCACAAAGATTCTGTTGGGAAATCTAAGAGATACACATTCAAGCTTGTGTTGCATGTAGAACGGAAGTGGTTGTCAATCACGCGCGTTCATAAGTGAGAATGATGATGAGGGTTATCTAACTCATCACATTCATCATGTTCTTGGGTACGAATGAATATCTTGGAATAAGAATAAGAGAGATTTGAATAAAAGAAAATAGAACTTCATTAATACTTGAGGTACAGCAGAGCTCCACACCCTTAATCTATGGTGTGCAGAAACTCCACCGTTGAAAATACATAAGCAAAGGGTTCAGGCATGGCCGAATGGCCAGCCCCCCAAAACGTGATCAATGATCTCCTAGGATGAAGAATAAAACAAAACTGAGACCAAAGATGTCTAATACATTAGTAATTCATCCTATTTATAATAAACTAGCTCCTAGGGTTTACATGAGTAAGTAATTGATGCATAAATCCACTTCCGGGGCCCACTTGGTGTGTGCTTGGGCTGAGCTTGATCTATTCATGAGCTGAGGCATTTCTTGGCATTGAACTTTGAGTTATGACGTGTTTTGGGCGTTCAACTCCGGATCATGACGTTTTTCTGGCGTTTAACTCCAGACAGCAGCATGAACTTGGCGTTTAACGCCAAGTTACGTCATCAATTTCCGAATAAAGTATGGACTATTATATATTGCTGGAAAGCTCTGGATGTCTACTTTCCAACGCCGTTGAAAGCGCGCCATTTGGAGTTCTGTAGCTCCAGAAAATCCATTTCGAGTGCAGGGAGGTCAGAATCCAACAGCATCAGCAGTCCTTTTGTCAGCCTTTTTCAGAGTTTTGCTCAAATCCCTCAATTTCAGTCAGAAATTACCTGAAATCACAGAAAAACACACAAACTCATAGTAAAGTCCAGAAATGTGAATTTAACATAAAAACTAAGGAAAACATCCCTAAAAGTAGCTTGAACTTATTAAAAACTACCTAAAAACAATGCCAAAAAGCGTATAAATTATCCGCTCATCAATTGGCTAAATTAGAAGTGTTTTGTTCAGGATTCTCTGTCTGTTGCTGAGAAGAAGATGGATATGGCTTGCTATTGCTCAGCCTATTGCGTCCACCATTGTTAAAGCCTTATTGAGGCTTTTGTTGATCCTTCCATGAGAAATTTGGATGATTTCTCCATGATGGGTTATAGGTGTTTCCATAAGGTTCACCCATGTAATTAACCTCTGCCATGGCAGGGTTCTCAGGATCATATGCTTCTTCAGAAGCTGCCTCTCTAGTACTGTTGGATGCATGTTGCCATCCATTCAGATTTTGAGAGATCATGTTGACCTATTGAGTCAACACTTTGTTCTGAGCCAATATGGCATTCAGAGCATCAATTTCAAGAACTCCTTTCTTCTGAGGTATCCCATTATTCACAGAATTCCTCTCAGAAGTGTACATGAATTGGTTGTTTGCAACCATGTCAATGAGTTCTTGAGCCTCTTCAGGCGTTTTCTTTAGGTGAATAGATCCACCTGCAGAATGGTCCAATGACATTTTCGAAAATTCAGATAGACCATAATAGAATATATCTAATATGGTCCATTCTGAAAACATGTCAGATGGACATCTTTTGGTCAGCTGCTTGTATCTTTCCCAAGCTTCATAGAGGGATTCACCATCTTTTTGTTTGAAGGTTTGAACATCCACTCTCAGCTTGCTCAGCTTTTGAGGAGGAAAGAATTTATCCAAGAAGGCAGTGACCAGCTTATCCCAGGAGTCCAGGCTATCCTTGGGTTGTGAATCCAACCATATTAGCTCTGTCTCTTACAGCAAAAGGGAAAAGCATGAGTCTGTAGACTTCAGGATCAACTCCATTCCTCTTTACAGTCTCACAGATCTGCAAGAACTCAGTTAAAAACTGATAAGGATCTTCAGATGGAAGTCCATAAAACTTGCAGTTTTGTTGCATTAATGCAACTAGCTGAGGTTTCAGCTCAAAATTGTTGGCTCCAATGGCAGGAATGGAGATGCTTCTTCCATCAAATTTGGATGTTGGTTTTGTGAAGTCACCAAGCATTCTCCTTGCATTATTATTATTATTTTCGGCTGCCATCTCCTTCTCTTGTTCGAAAATTTCTGAAAGGTTGTTTCTGGATTGTTGTAACTTAGCTTCTCTTAATTTTCTCTTCAGAGTCCTTTCAGGTTCTGGATCAATTTCAACAAGAGTGCCTTTATCCTTGTTCCTGCTCATATGAAAGAGACGAAAAACAAGAAAAGAAGAGGAATCCTCTATGTCACAGTATAGAGATTCCTTTATGTTAGTAAAAGAAGAGGGGAGAAGAATGAAGAAGGATGGATTCGGATTTTTGGATGAAGAGAGGTGAAGAGAAGTGTTAGTAATTAAATAATTAAATAGAAGAAGAAAAGAGAAGGGAAATTTCAAAAATAATTTTGAAAAAGAGGTTAGTAATTTTCGAAAATTAGAAATAAAATGTAATTAAAATTTAAAACATGAAACAATTAGTTAATTAAAAAGAACTTTTGAAAAAGGGTGAGATATTTTCGAAAATTAGAGAGGGAAAAGTAGTTAGGTGGTTTTGAAAAAGATAAGAAACAAACAAAAAGTTAGTTAGTTGATTGAAAAAGATTTGAAATCAAATTTTAAAAAGATAAGAAGATAAAAAGTTAGATAAGATATTTTGAAATCAAATTTTGAAAAAGATAAAATTTTTGGAAAAGATAAGATAAAAGATAAAAAGATTTAATTCAAAAATTTTGAAATTATTTACTTCACTAACAAACTACAAGATAAGATTCTAGAACTTAAAGATTGAACCTTTCTTAACAAGAAAGTAACAAACTTCAAATTTTTGAACCAATCACATTAATTGTTAGCTAATTTTCGAAAATATGATATAAAGATAAGAAAAAGATTTTGAAAATATTTTGAAAAATATTTTTGAAATTTTTGAAAAATAAAAAAAAATGAAAAAGATATGATTTTTGAAAAAGATTTTGAAAAGATAAGATTTTTAAAATTTTGAAAATTTGACTTGACTTGTAAGAAACAACTAATTTTGAAAATTTTTGACCAAGTCAACCCAAAATTTCGAAAATTTGGAGGGAAATAAGGAAAAGATATTTTTTTGATTTTTGAATTTTTAATTATGAGAGAGAAAAACAACAAAAATACTCAATGCATGAAATTTTTAGATCAAAACAATGAATGCATGCAAGAATGCTATGAATGTCAAGATGAACACCAAGAACACTTTGAAGATCATGATGAACATCAAGAACATAATTTTGAAAAATTTTTGATGCAAAGAAAACATGCAAGACACCAAACTTAGAAATCTTTAATGCATGGATTCTAACAAACAAAAGATGCATATGAAAAACAACAAACAACACAAAACATGAAATCATCAAGATCAAACAAGAGGACTTACCAAGAACATCTTGAAGATCATGAAGAACACTATGAATGCATGAAATTTTCGAAAAAATGCAAGAAAAATTTTTAAAGCATGCAATTGACACCAAACTTAAAAATTGACTCAAGATTCAAACAAGAACACAAAATATTTTTGGTTTTTATGATTTTATGATTTTTTTTTTGTATTTTTATTAATTTGTTTTTTCGAAAAACATTATTAGAAAAATGAAAAATAAAAAGAAAAATTTTGAAAAAGATTTTTGAAAAGAAAATTACCTAATCTGAGCAACAAGATGAACCGTCAGTTGTCCATACTCGAACAATCCCCGGCAACGGCGCCAAAAACTTGGTGTTGTTGCCGGATTAAAAACTTGGCACCATTGTGGGTTGGAAACAATTGTTTGAATTGTTGTTCGAAATTGATTGTTCCCCGGCAACGGCGCAAAAAACTTGGTGGACGAAATTGTGATCCATATTCTTTTGTATTTGTATGAAATCATTATTGTGGCACCAGTTGAATTCACAACTCCGTTCAACTAACCAGCAAGTGTACTGGGTCGTCCAAGTAATAAACCTTACGCGAGTAAGGGTCGATCCCACAGAGATTGTTGGTATGAAGCAAGCTATGGTCACCTTGTAAATCTCAGTCAGGTGGATTAAATAGTTTATGGTTTTCGAAAAGCAATAATAAACAGAAAATAAAGAGGATTGAAATACTTATGTAGATCAAGAGTGGGAATTTCAGATAAGCGTATGGAGATGCTGTGCTCCTCTTGAAACTCTGCTTCACTACTCTCTCTTCCAATCCTTCTTACTCCTTTCCATGGCAAGCTGTGTATAGGGGTTCACCATTCGACGATGGCTACTTTGTATCCTCTCTGGAAAATGGTCCTCTGCGCTGTCACTCGCATGGCTAATCGTCTGGAGGCATCACACTGGCCGAAGGCTACATCCCATCCTCGCAGTGAAAACTACGCTCACGCACTCTGTCATAGCACGGCTAATCACTGGTTGGTTCCCGCTCCTGCTGGAATAGAATCCCTTGATTCTTTTGCGTCTGTCACTAACGCCCAGCACTTGCAAGTCTGAAGCACGTCACAGTCATTCAATACCGGAATCCTACTCGGAATACCACAGACAAGGTTAGACTTTCCGGATTCCCAGGATCCTACTCGGAATACCACAGACAAGGTTAGACTTTCCGGATCCTCATGAATGCCGCCATCTATCTAGCTTATACCACGAAGATTCTGTTGGGGAATCTAAGAGATATGTGCCCGGCCTAAGGTAGAACGGAAGTGGTTGTCAGTCACACGCGTTCATAAGTGAGAATGATGATGAGTGTCACGGATCATCACATTCATCAAAGTTAAGTGCAACGTATATCTTGGAATAAGAATAAAAGAGAGTTGAATAGAAAGTAATAGTGATTGTATTGAAACTTGAGGTACAGCAGAGCTCCACACCCTTAATCTATGGTGTGCAGAAACTCCACTGTTGAAAATACATAAGTGAAAGGTTCAGGCATGGCCGAATGGCCAGCCCCCCAAAACGTGATCAATAGTCTCCTAAGATGAAGAATAAAACAAAACTGAGACCAAAGATGTCTAATACAATAGTAACTTATCCTATTTATACTAAACTAGCTACTAGGGTTTACATGAGTAAGTAATTGATGCATAAATCCACTTCCGGGGCCCACTTGGTGTATGTTTGGGCTGAGCTTGATCTATCCACGAGTTGAGGCTTCTCTTGGAGTTGAACTCTGAGTTATGACGTGTTTTGGGCGTTCAACTCCGGATCGTGACGTTTTTCTGGCGTTTAACTCCAGACAGCAGCATGTACTTGGCGTTCAACGCCAAGTTACGTCATCAATTTCCGAATAAAGTATGGACTATTATATATTGCTGGAAAGCCCTGGATGTCTACTTTCCAACTCCGTTGAGAGCGTGCCAATTGGAGTTCTGTAGCTCCAGAAAATCCATTTTGAGTGCAGGGAGGTCAGATTCCAACAGCATCAGCAGTCCTTTTGTCAGCCTTTTTCAGAGTTTTGCTCAAATCCCTCAATTTCAGCCAGAATTTACCTGAAATCACAGAAAAATACACAAACTAATAGTAAAGTCCAGAAATGTGAATTTAACATAAAAACTAATGAAAATATCCCTAAAAGTAGCTTAAACTTACTAAAAACTACCTAAAAATAATGCCAAAAAGCGTATAAATTATCCGCTCATCACAGGGATACCCTGGCTGGCGTTCAACTTTAACACTCCATTCAGAGAGTTCTATTTTCACTGCTGTGAAATTCTGTCTCTGTTCTGAAAGCTGCATATGATCATGACTTTAAGAGAAAAACAAAACAAAATAAAAGGAAATAAATATTTAATTAAGGTTGGATTGCCTCCCAACAAGCGCTCATTTAACGTCACTAGTTTGACGGTTAGCTCCTTACGGAGGTGAGTACGGGCTCAGATTTTCACCCCTTACAGTGAATTTTCTTCCCGTCCTCTCATGAATGAGCTCCACATGCTCTAGAGACAAGATACGACTCACTGTATGTGGTAAGGCTGGCTTCTTAGTGAAGAAAACTTTCATGCCAGGTGAGAGGCCTTCTGTTGGGACTTTCTTGTCCCTCTAGCCTTTAGGCACTTTCTTTTTAGTACCTTTGTGCTTAAAGCTTGTTGGTGGCCGTCCAACACCAAACTTAGAATTGATGTCTGGAGGCTCTGCAAAGCTTTGCACAGAAAGAAAGGGTTAGAACACTTGGTGTTACACAGTTATCTCTCTTTTAGAGGGAGAATTGGGATGAGGCATCTTGAATAAGATGTGATCCTTCCCTAGCGGTAAAGTCAGTTTTCTCTTAGCCACATCAATGATAGCATTGGCAGTGGCTAGGAAAGGTCTTCCACTGATGAAGTTTGTAGAGATGTAGTGGTTTACAACCTTCACCAAGATATCCTTTACTAAGCCATATGGCTTCTTCATTGTCTTGTCTGCCATCTCTAGTGAGATGTTTGCAGCTTGTACCTTAAGGATTCCCAACTTCTCCATTATAGAGAGTGGCATGAGGTTTATACTTGATCCTAGGTCACACAGAGCCTTTTCAATGGTCATGGTGCCTATGATGCAAGGAATCAAAAAGCGTCTAGGATCTGAAAACTTTTGAGGTAGCCTTTGCTGAACCAAAGCATGGAATTCAAAATTTATAAGATTTAATTTTTTTTTTATATATATTAAGAAAGCACCTCGCATAAAGCGAGAATAAATTTTTTAATAAATATATTTTTTTAAAATTCTGAAATTGGATCTCGCAAAGAGCGAGAGAATTTAAACTTTTTTTTTTTAATTAAAAACACAATTTGAAAGTTGCGAGACAGCAGGAGAAATAATTTTTTATTAGTAAAACAAATTGTGAATGAGTTCTTAATGAAATGGCAAGGTCAACTAGAAGTCTAGAACACCATTTATAAGAATGGGGAATGACTATGTGTTCCAATATGGGTAATATGAACCGGACAATTTAATAAATGTGATTTGGTAGTATATATAATAATATTATTTGTCTCTATTAATCTGTTAAATTTGTTTCTATTATATTAGATTAATATAAAAGTTAATTTATTTAATTTGACTCTACACAAAATTATTGTGTTAATTAAATTGATCTTAAAATTATTAATTATTTTTAAGTTAAGATATTAACAATTAATTAATATATAGATAATTTCTAGATCTCAAGTCTCAATTATTTTATAGAAATAAATGTTGAGCTACTTTTTATATATTTTACTTGAATTTAAGATATTTATTTTTAGTGTTTGATAACAAAAAGCTAATCTAGTTACTTTAATTTTATCTATTTTTTAATTCAATTGTTTATACCTAATAATTAATTAAATAACTTTTTATAAGATGTACGTGCAATCAAAATATCAATGATCAAATTTAAATTGGATTTGTGTTCTTTTTTTATTTTTTTGAAATTAGAAAGGATATGTTTATCCGTTGATGTTTTTCACTTTTTCTTTTAAAGTTAACTTTGATTTTAATAATTATAGTTAAACTTAAAAGTACTCTTTGCTATAGGAATATTATAATAAAGAGTCAATTTTTAATTATATGAAAGATGCTTTTTTTAATGATTATTTAATAGCATATATATAGAAAAAAAATTATGCTCTTTTTAAATAAAAAATTAATAAAATGAGAAAATAAGATTTTAATCTAATTTAAATTGTCCTATTGATGCACGGAAACTTGTCTCTCAACAAATTTCCTTTCGGCAAGTATACCGAATTGTCGTCAAGTAAAAACTCATAATAGAGTGAGGTCGAATCCCACAGGGATTGATTGGTCAAACAACTTTAGTTAGAGGAATGTTCTAGTTGAGCTGAGCAGAAATTGAGTTGAGAATTGCAGAAAATTAAATGGCGGGAAAGTAAATTACAAAATCTTAAATGGGGATTTGGGGAGATGAACATAAAAATAAATAGCAGAAAGTAAAGAGAATGGGTAAGATCAGAAATGGGGGATTCATTGGGCTTAGGAGATGTTGCATTCTCCGGATCAAGTTCATTCTCATCTCTTCCTCAATCAATGCATTCATTGATCTCCTTGGCAACTTAGGTGATTGGATCCCAATTCCTTGGCAACCCAATCTCTCTAAGCTTGAACAATTGCCCAATTCCTTGATTTAATTGCTCATGGGAAGAGATGAAGTATGGTCACTGATTATACCACATGTATTTCCAAATCAAAGTGTTGAGAGGATTATATGTCATTATATCCGTCCAAACCCCAATTTGGTCCAACATGAGAAAGCATTTCTAGCATGATCTCCTCATCTCTTTTCCAAGGCTCAGAAGAGATCCAATTATGGAGAGTTTCTTTTCCAAGACAACAAACCAATTGATTTAAGATCGAAAGCTTTCTAGTAAATCAAGAGAAAAGAAAGAAGAAGAAGAATGAAAACTATAATTGATCCATCAAATTACAACAGAGCTCCATAACCCAATGAAAAGTGGTTTAGTTGTTCATAGTTCTGGAAATGGAAGATGATAGAGAAGAGTACATTCTAAAGTAAACTAGAAACTGCAGGAAAAGTAAATATACAGAGTGTAGTTCTCCAAAATGTCAAGCTCCTTTCTAGTTCAAAACTACTCCTATATATACTACTCTTCCTGATCTTCTAGTCAGCTCTTCAAGTCTTGGATATGGGCCTTTGATCTTGAGTTGAAGCAGTTACAATCTTCAGTGGGCTCAGCTTTGTTTGCGGAAAAAATGTGAGTCAGGCATGGGTGGACGTTAGTTAGGACGTTAGTGGTGTTAACGTTAAGTGAAAATGTGGGCTCGAGAACGTTAGTGACGATCACCTTTTTCACTAACGTTCCTAACCAAAATGATCCACGTTAACTTCAACGTTAGTGGTACTAAAGTGACCACTAACGTTGCCTCTTAGTCCTTCGCAGACATTATTGGCATTCACATTTACCAATAACGTTGCTCTTTGCTTCTTTTCCCCACGTTAGTGTTCCACGTTAGTATAACTAACGTGGCCCTTAACGTGGGCATGCCCAAGCTTCGAGAGCATTAGTGACACTTACCTTTGTCACTAACTCTTCAAACGTCCCTTCTTCCCACGTTAGTGCCTCACGTTAATTGTATTAACGTGACCACTAACGTAGTGGTGATTTCCATCTTCAACGTTAGTGACAAATGTGAGTGTTACTAACGTTAGCCTATCATTCCTTGCTCTATGTTACCCTTCACGTTAGTGGTCTTAACGTTACCACTAACGTAGGCAATATTTGCTTAGTCCAACGTTAGTGACAAAGGTGAGTGTCACTAACGTTAGCGATTGCTTTCTCCTCCCACGTTAGAGTTCACGTTAATTGAATTAACGTGACTCTTAACGTGGCTAAGTGTGCCCTTTTGGAACGTTAGTGGTATTCACTTTTACCACTAACATTGGAGCTCCCCTTTTCCTCCACGTTAGCTACCACGTTAATGTAATTAACGTGGCAACTAACGTGGGCTATGATGGCTTCGAAGGCGTTATTGGTGATCACTTTTTCCATTAACGCTGCAAGGTTATTCCCATTCTACGTTAGTGGTCACGTTAAATAGATTAACGTGGCTGCTAACGTGGCTCTTCCTTGCTTCCTTTGTCCTAAAATCAAGCAAATAAAGTGCATCAAAGCTCTGTTCCAAGTCATGAGATCATGCATTACCCATTTTATCATTCAATTCTTACATAATTCTCATGAAATCATGTAAAGTTCACAATGTTTGCTTGAATCAAGATGTAAGTTTATATCTACGCAAAACTTGCTTGTTTACTAAGAAATTGCATGAAACTACCCTAAAACAGTAACGAAAAGGTCAGTGAAACTGGCCATGATGCCCTGGCATCACAACACCAAACTTAAAGCTTGCTTGTCCCGAAGCAAGTACTGAAACATAGGAAAGGTGAATGAAAGAACAAGATAAACAAATCATTATTATAGAAGTCAAGTTTTTGGTCTATGGGGTTTCATGCATAGCAACTTAGGTTCATTCTTTTACTGGTTTTCAGGTCCTTATTATGCTCTTGAATACTTGCTTGATTGCATCCTATGAGATCTTTATTCATTGATCCCCCTTTCCTTTCAGGGTTTGTTGCATTCTTTTAGGCTAAGTGCTCTGTGAGAGGGCGACTCTTTAAGATAAGCTTTCAGCCAACACTCCTGAACTAGTTGGTTTAAGGTGTTAGGTGTTGAGACACCCCTAAGGACCTACTCCCTCAAGTCTCTCTCCCCCATACATGCACACCACAGGCATATGGTTTGTTACTTTCTTTCTTGAAACCTTGGTGTCCAACACCTCTTTACTAAGTGCTCTATAGCAAAGGTTGCTCTTGATAGTGGACTTTCAGCTGATAATCCCGAGTTAGTTAACCCAATTTACCAAGTGATAAGGCACCCCTGAGAGCTTATTCATTCAAGCATATCCCTTGCACAGGAGCACCACAGACACATGCCTCAATATTCAAACCCTTGGTGCCTAGCCTTATTTCTTATTATTTTTTTTCCTTTTCAAACTCTTATTGTTCTTTCTCTTTTTCTTATTAGGATCTTGTTGTTTGGCTAATCTCAATAGGATGTGCTTCAACCATATGATTTAGAGCATATAGTTGCCTGTATACCTTGTTGGTGAACCAACTTAGCTAATCAATTACCATACCACAAACATTGAGAACTTACTTCACAAGATAAACCCCACTCTTGTTTTTCATAACATTTTCTTTTAATTGACTTAAAGGACAAGCATACATGTAAGCAAGATGAAAATGAAAGCCAGGGACTTAGACCAGCACACTTATATGTGAATAAAGAGCAACAAGCAGAATATGAATGTCCCTGAGAACAATATTCAATCATACTTTCAATTAAAGTACTACAACTCAGAGACAGTTCAATACAACATCTTGATGTCTTCCTTGTCATCATCATCCTAGCTTTTGCATCCTTGTTTGTCTCCTTGGATGATGATGTATGATTATTCCATGAGATTGATTGAATTCCTGTAAAACTATTGGAAGTTGCTTGTTCCCCAAGCACTTGGAAAGTAGTTAGCATGCATGTATGCTTGTGAATTTCTGAACTTAATTTGGTGTGTGAACACCAAACTTAGTTCCTTGCCTAATGCAACAAATTGAATACATGCAGAAATCTCATGTGCTTTTATTAAAAAAACAACTATGAAATAGAAAAGCAAACTATGCATTAGAGATTAAACGTCTGTCAAGTAGTTTCTCTGTTTGTTAGAGCAAATGCTTTATCATTGAAGGGTTGCAATGCACTCTTCAGATGGAGTCTTTGGTAGAACACCAAACTTAGAGTTCTACATTCACCTTTGGAATGTTTTCGTGTGTAACACCAAACTTAGCTCCTCACAATACAGAGAACTCTATTTGAATCTTTTATTGAGACAATAATGAAAAGAAAACTACCTCAGGTTGGGTTGCCTCCCAACAAAGCGCTTTTTTAGCGTCGCTAGCTCGACGGTTGCTTCTCTAGTGAGATTATACTTCTGTTTAGAGTCTTCCTCCATGCTGCCCAAGTAGTGTTTAAGTCTTTACCCATTTACATTGAATGTCCTCCTTGAGCTTTCTTCCATGATTTCTATGTGTCCATAAGGTGAGACCTTTGTGACCAAAAAGGGTATCGACCACCTTGATTTGAGTTTTCTAGGGAAGAGTCTCAGTTTGGAGTTATAGAGGAGTACATGTTGTCCTTCTTCAAAACTTCTTGGTGCCAGGTTGAGATCATGTCTCCTTTTTGCTTTTTCCTTATAGATCTTGGTGTTTTCATAGGCTTGAGACCTAAACTCTTCCAGTTCTTGCAGCTGCAAGACCCTTTTTTCACCAGCAGCAGTGTTGTCGAGGTTTAGTATCTTGAGAGCCCAAAAGGCTTTGTGCTCCAGCTCTAATGGTAAGTGACAGGCCTTTCCATACACCAGTTGATATGGGGACATCCCAATTGGTGTTTTGAAGGCTGTCCTGTACGCCCAAAGAGCATCATCCAACTTTTTTGCCCAGTCCTTTCTTGATGCCCCCACAGTCTTTTCCAAGATCCTTTTTAACTCTCTGTTGGATATATCGGTTTGCCCACTTGTTTGGGGATGATAAGGTGTGGCAACCTTATGCTTAACCCCATACCTTAGGAGTAGGGTCTCCAATGGTCTGTTGCAAAAATGACTCCTTCCGTCACTGATGAGGGCTCGTAGAACTCCAAATCTGCTGAAGATATTCTTTCTAAGAAAGTTTATGACCACCTTATTGTCATTTGTTAGGGTTACCACGGCCTCCACCCACTTAGATACATAGTCCACTGCCACCAAAATATACTTGTTCGAATATGAGGTTGGGAATGGTCCCATGAAGTCGATCCCCCATACATCAAACAGTTCGAGTTCTAAAATGAATTACTGTGGCATCTCATTTCTCTTGGGCAGATTTCCAGCCCTTTGGCACTCATCGTAGCTCCTCACCAGTTCCTTAGCATCCTTGAAGATAGTAGGCCAGAAGAACCCACATTGCAGCACCTTCGCTGCGGTTCTTTCTCCTCCAAAATGACCTCCATAGCTAGAACTATGGCAATTCCATAGGACCTTTCGTCCCTCTTCTTCTGAAATGCACCTCCTAAGGATTCCATCTGAGCACTTCTTGAAGAGATATGGCTCATCCTAAACGAAATATTTAGCATCATTGATGAGTTTTCTTTTTTGATATTTGTTGATTCCAGGAGGTAAGTCACCAGTTGCCTTAAAATTGGCAATGTCTGCAAACCAGGGTGCCTTGTGAACCAACATTAACTGCTCATCTGGAAAGAACTCATTCACACTTGTATCATGTGTAGCATTTTTCTCACAAGGGATCCTGGATAGATGATCTGCTACCTTGTTCTCCACGCCCTTTTTGTCTCTAATCTCAATATTGAATTCCTACAACAATAAGATCCATCTGATTAGTCTTGGTTTTGATTCTTGTTTGGCAAATAGATATTTAAGTGCTGTGTGATCGGTGAAAACAATCACTTTAGAACCAATAAGGTATGATCTAAATTTGTCAAATGCAAAAACTATTGCCAGCAACTCCTTTTCAGTAGTGGTATAATTTCGTTGAGTGTCATTGAGGACCTTGCTGGCATAGTATATGACATGCACCAAATTATCTTTCCTCTGTCCTAACACTGCCCCAACTGCGAAATCAGATGCATCACACATCAGTTCGAATGGCAAGTTCTAATCAGGTGGGGTGATGATAGGAGATGAGGACAGCTTCTTTTTCAAGTTTTCAAATGCGAGCATGCACTTCTCATCAAAGATAAATGGTGTATCAGAGATAAGGAGATTGCTTAAGGGCTTGGCTATCTTTGAAAAATCTTTAATAAATCTTCTGTAGAATCCATCATGCCCCAAAAAGCTCCTAATTGCCTTGACATCACTCGATGGAGGTAATTTTTCAATTAGTTCCACCTAAGCTCTGTCTACCTCAATGCCTTGGTCAGAAACTTTATGGCCAAGGACTATTCCGTCTGTCACCATAAAGTGGCATTTTTTCCAATTCAAGACCAGATTGGTCTCTTGACATCTTTTTAATACCAAGGCAAGATGATTTAGGCAATTAGGAAAGGAATCTCCGAATACTGAAAAGTCATCCATGAAGACTTCAATGAACTTCTCTATCATATCCGAGAAGATAGAACGCATGCAGCGTTGAAAAGTTGCAGGTGCATTACATAGCCCAAATGGCATGCGCCTGTAAGTAAACACCCCATATGGGCAAGTAAATGATGTTTTCTCCTGGTCTCTTGGATCAACCACTATTTGGTTATATCCTGAATAACCATCTAGAAAATAATAATATGCGTGTCCTGCAAGTCTTTCCAGCATCTGGTCCATGAAGAGAAGTGGGAAGTGATATTTTCTTGTGGCTTCATTGAGTTTTCTGTAATCAATACACATCCTCCATCCTGTGACGGTTCTTGTAGGGATTTTCTCATTCCTTTCATTGGGTACTACAGTGATTCCTCCTTTCTTGGGGACCACTTGGACGGGGCTGACCCATGGGCTATCCAAAATTGGGTAGATTACTCTACCCTGCCACAACTTCATGACTTCCTTCTGTACCACTTCCTTTATGGTTGGATTCAATCTTCTTTGGGGTTGAATGGAAGGTTTGGCATCATCTTCCAACAGTATCTTATGCATGCATATGGCCGAACTGATTCCCTTCAAGTCAGCAAGTGTCCATTCAATGGCATCCTTATGCTTTTGTAGTACTTGGAGTAATTCCTCCTCTTGTTCTTGGCTGAGGGCTGAGTTTATGATCACTGGATAGCTTTCATTCTCTCCTAAATATGCATACTTGAGAGTGGGTGGCAGTGCCTTTAGTTCATGTTTGGGTGCTTCTTTTCTTTCATCCTTCTCCTCTAGTGTGCCCTGAACATGAACTTCAGCTGTCGCAGCCTCTTCACTTGATGGTGATTCCTCTTCTTCTATTAACCCCTCAAGTTCTTCCTCTTCGAAAGTCTCTTGCACTACAGTCTCCACTGAATCCAACCTCATACATTCTCCCAATGAGTCTTGTGGGTAACTCATAGCCTTGAACACATTGAATATCATTTTCTTCTCATGTAGTCTAAGGACAAGTTCACTCTTTTGGACATCAATGATGGCTCCAGCAGTGGCTAAGAATGACCTTCCTAAGATGATAGAGGTCTTGGCTCTTTCCTCCATATCCAACACTACAAAGTCTGCTAGAAATATAAAGCCTCCTACCTTCACCAACAAGTCTTCTACTATTCCATGAGGAAACTTGAATGATCAGTCTGCTAGTTGCAGGGCCATTCTTGTTGGCTTGGCCTCCTTAATCCTCATTTTCCTCATCATTGCTAAGGACATCAGATTTATGCTAGCTCCTAAATCACATAAAGCCTTTTCCACTATGATTTCCCCTATGATACAAGGAATTTGGAAGCTCCCAGGATCCTTCAATTTCTGGGGTAATTTGTGCTGGATGATGGCACTGCATTCTTCGGTTAGTACCACAGTCTCGTTGTTCTTCCAGCTTCTCTTTTTGGTCATAAGCTCCTTCAAGAACTTGGCATAGAGCGGCATTTGCTCTATTGCTTCAGCAAAGGGTATGTTAATCTGTAATTTCTTAAAGATTTCCAAGAATCTTGAGAATTGGTTGTCCTCTCCCTTCTTCTTCAATTGCTAAGGGTATGGGGCTTGGAAAGTATGGCTTCAGCACTTCTCCTTCTTGATGTGAATTGGGATTGGAAACATAAACTTCATCTTGTCCCTTTTCCTTTTCATCCGAGTTTTTCTCTTGTGGTTTCTTAGAGGTCTCCTTCAATTCCTTCCCATTTCTGAGGGTGATAGCCTGATGGTGCACTAAATTGTGATCATCAATGGCGCCATCAACATGGTACGCTCAATTGCAATCTCAGCTCTTTATCACAACTTCGCACAACTAACCAGCAAGTGCACTAGGTCGTCCAAGTAATAAACCTTACGCGAGTAAGGGTCGATCCCACGGAGATTGTTGGTATGAAGCAAGCTATGGTCATCTTGTAAATCTCAGTCAGGCGAATTCAAATGGTTATGAAGGATTAATGATTAAAAGATAAATAAAACATAAAATAAAGATAGAGATACTTATGTAATTCATTGGTGAGAATTTCAGATAAGCGTATGGAGATGCTTTGTCCCTTCCGTCTCTCTGCTTTCCTACTGTCTTCATCCAATCCTTCTTACTCCTTTCCTTGGCAAGCTGTATGTTGGGCATCACCGTTGTCAATGGCTACAGTCCCGTCCTCTCAGTGAAAATGTTCAACGCCCTGTCACAGCACAGCTATTCATCTGTCGGTTCTTGATCATGTCGGAATAGAATCCAGTGATTCTTTTGCGTCTGTCACTAACGCCCCACAATTGCGAGTTTGAAGCTCGTCACAGTCATTCAATCCCTGAATCCTACTCAGAATACCACAGACAAGGTTTAGACCTTCCAGATTCTCAAGAATGGCCGCCAATTGATTCTAGCTTATACCACGAAGATTCTGATTAAGGAATCCAAGAGATACACACTCAAGCCTTATTTGCATGTAGAACGGACGTGGTTGTCAGGCACGCGTTCATAACTGAGAATGATGATGAGCGTCACATAATCATCACATTCATCATGTTCTTGGGTGCGAATGAATATCTTAGAACAATAATAAGATGAATTGAATGGAGAATAGTAGTAATTGCATTGATACTCGAGGTACAGCAGAGCTCCACACCATAATCTATGGTGTGTAGAAACTCCACCGTTGAAAATACATAAGAACAAGGTCTAGGCATGGCCGAATGGCCAGCCTCCCAAAGAGGGTTCAATCATAAAAACATGATCAAAAGATGATCCGAAGATTGAAAGATTCATCTAATACAATAGCAAAAGGTCCTATTTATAGAGAACTAGTAGCCTAGGGTTTACAGAAATGAGTAAATGACGTAAAAATCCACTTCCGGGCCCACTTGGTGTGTGCTTGGGCTGAGCATTGAAACTTCCATGTGTAGATACTTTTCTTGGAGTTAAACGCCAACTTTTGTGCCAGTTTGGGCGTTTAACACCCACTTTTATGCCAGTTCCGGCGTTTAACACCGGGAATTCTGAAGCTGACTTGGAACGCCTGTTTGGGCCATCAAATCTCGAGCAAAGTATAGACTATTATATATTTCTGGAAAGCCCTAGATGTCTACTTTCCAACGCAATTGAGATCCCGCCAATTGGTCATCTGTAGCTCCAGCAAATCCACTTTGAGTGCAGTGAGGTCAGAATCCAACAGCATCTGCAGCCCTTTTCAGCCTCTGAATCAGATTTTTGCTCAGGTCCCTCAATTTCAGCCAGAAAATACCTAAAATCACAGAAAAACACACAAACTCATAGTAAAGTCCAGAAAAGTAAATTTTAAATAAAAACTAATAAAAATATAATAAAAACTAACTAAAACATACTAAAAGCATACTAAAAACAATGCCAAAAAGCGTATAAATTATCCGCTCATCACAACACCAAACTTAAATTGTTGCTTGTCCCCAAGCAACTGAAAATCAAATAGGATAAAAAGAAGAGAATATACAATGAATTCCAAAAACATCTATGAAGATCAGTATTAATTAGATGAGCGGGGCTTTTAGCTTTTTGCCTCTGAACAGTTTTGGCATCTCACTTTATCCTTTGAAGTTCAGAATGATTGGCTTCTATAGGAACTGAGAATCCGGATAGTGTTATTGATTCTCCTAGTTAAGTATGATGATTCTTGAACACAGCTACTTTATGAGTCTTGGCCGTGGCCCAAAGCACTCTGTTTTCCAGTATTACCACCGGATACATCCATGCCACAGTCACATAACTGGGTGAACCTTCTCAGATTGTGACTCAGCTTTGCTAGAGTCCCCAATTAGAGGTGTCCAGGGTTCTTAAGCACACTCTTTTTGCTTTGGATCACGACTTTAACCGCTCAGTCTCAAGTTTTCACTTGACACCTTCACGCCACAAGCACATGGCTAGGGACAGCTTGGTTTAGCCGCTCAGGCCAGGATGTTATTCCTGTAGGCCCTCCTATCCACTGATGCTCAAAGCCTTGGATCCTTTTTATTATCCTTTTTTTTAATTCACTGCTTTTTCTTGCTTCAAGAATCATTTTTATGATTTTTCAGATCCTCAGTAACATGTCTCCTTTTTCATCATTCTTTCAAGAGCCAACAATTTTAACATTCATGAACAACAAATTCAAAAGACATATGCACTGTTCAAGCATACATTCAGAAATCAAAAGTATTGCCACCACATCAAAATAATTAATCTGTTATAAAATTTGAAATTCATGCAATTCTTCTCTTTTTCAATTAAGAACATTTTTCATTTAAGAAAGGTGATGGATTCATAGGACATCCATAACTTTAAGGCATAGACACTAAGACACTAATGATCATAAGACACAAACATAAATAAAACATAAAGCATAATTTTCGAAAAACGGAAAAATAAAGCACAAGGAGATTAAAGAATGGGTCCACCTTAGTGATGGCGGCTTGTTCTTCCTCTTGAAGATCTTATGGAGTGCTTGAGCTCCTCAATGTCTCTTCCTTGCCTTTGTTGCTCCTCTCTCATGATTCTTTGATCTTCTCTAATTTCATGGAGGAGGATGGAATGTTCTTGGTGCTCCACCCTTAGTTGTCCCATGTTGGAACTCAATTCTCCTAGGGAGGTGTTGATTTACTCCCAATAGTTTTGTGGAGGAAAGTGCATCCCTTGAGGCATCCCAGGGATTTCATGATGAGGAATTTTCTCATGTCCATGAGTGGGATCTTTTGTTTGCTCCATCCTTTTTTTAGTGATGGGCTTGTCCTCATCAATGAGGATGTCTCCCTCTATGTTAATTCCAACTGAATTACAGAGGTGACAAATGAGATGAGGGAAGGCTAACCTTGCCAAGGTAGAGGACTTGTCCGCCACCATATAAAGTTCTTGGGATATAACCTCATGAACTTCCACTTCCTCTCCAATCATGATGCTATGAATCATGATAGCCCGGTCTATAGTAGCTTCGGACCGGTTGCTAGTGGGAATGATTGAGCGTTGGATAAACTCCAACCATCCCCTAGCCACGGGCTTGAGGTCATGCCTTCTCAGTTGAACCGGCTTCCCTCTTGAATCTCTCTTCCATTGAGCACCCTCTTCACAAATGTCTATGAGGACTTGGTCCAACCTTTGATCAAAGTTGACCCTTCTAGTGTAGGGGTGTTCATCTGCTTGCATCATGGGCAAGTTGAATGCCAACCTTACATTTTTCGGACTAAAATCTAAGCATTTCACCCGAACCATTGTAAGCCAATTCTTTGGGTCCGGGTTCACACTTTGATCATGGTTCTTGGTGATCCATGCATTGGCATAGAACTCTTGAACCATTAAGATTCCGACTTGTTAAATGGGGTTGGTAAGAACTTCCCAACCTCTTCTTCGGATCTCATGTCGGATCTCCGGATATTCACTCTTTTTGAGTTTGAAGGGGACCTCGGGGATCACCTTCTTCATGGCCACAACTTCATAGAAGTGGTCTTGATGCACCCTTGAGATGAATCTCTCCATCTCCCATGACTCGGAGGTGGAGGCTTTTGCCTTCCCTTTCCTCTTTCTAGAGGTTTCTCCGGCCTTAGGTGCCATAAATGAAAATGGAAAAACAAAAAGCAACGCTTTTACCACACCAAACATAGAAGGTTTGCTCGTCCTCGAGCAAAAGAGGAAAGAAAAGAGTAGAAAAAGAAGAAATAGAGGAGATGGAGGGGCCTTTGCGGTTCGGCTGAGGGGGAGAAGTAGTGTTTAGGTTGTGTGAAAATGAAGGAGTGAAGAAGGGTTTATATAGGGGTGGAGAGAGGGGTAGGGTTCGGCCATTATGGGTGGGTTTGGGAGGGAAAGTGGTTTGAATTTGGATGGTGGGGTAGGTGGGGTTTTATGAAGGATGGATGTGAGTGGTGAAGAGAGTGGTGGGATTTGATAGGTGAGGGGTTTTTTTGGGGAAGAGGTATTGAGGTGATTGGTGAATGGGTGAAGAAGAGAGAGAATGGTGGGGTAGGTGGGGATCCTGTGGGGTCCACAGATCCTAAGGTGTCAAGGATAGCTCATCCATGTACCAAGTGGCGTGCAAAACGCCCTTTTTGCCAATCCTAGCGTTAAACGCCGGGCTGCTGCCCTTTTCTAGCGTTAAATGCCAGTGACGTTAGGATTTTTGCTAGTAAAGAATTATTAAAAATATTTGCGTTGTAGATACAGTTTCTAAACTAACAGAAATTCCTTCGTGCAAATGTTTTGGTTGTCACAAATAACAAACCCCTTTAAAAATTTGTTAACCGAGTATTTAAACCTCGGGTCATCTTCTCAAGGAATTGCAGGGAGGTATGTTTTTATTATCAGTTATGAAAAAGGTAAAATTGGGGTTTTGAGAATGAGGAATAAATGTGGTAGTTAATTTAAAAATCAATTAAAAATTAAATAATAACTGTAAAGCAACTTTTGGCAAGGTAAGAGAGATTGGAAGTCCAACTAGGTTATCCTTCTCAACAATAATGAAAGTTGAATCTTAATTCCACTTGGTCAACCCTTAAAGCAAAGGAAAGTCAAGGGACTAATTAGTTTGACCTTTGAATCCTATTTATTTCATAAAAAAAAGTTGGGATTATTAAAGTTCAGTCCAATTAGCAAAATAACGGTTATCAATTATGCTGAGTTTAATAACTGTTGAGTTACTAATTTCTTAACCCAGACCAAAAGGAAAGAAAACTGAAGCTACTGGAATAAAAAAATGTTCTTGGATTGGAAACAATGGTAACATAAATAAGAGTAAGCAATCATAAGCTGAAAATACCTCAAATATAATTAATTCAAATAATAATCTATAATATGGAATAGTTCATAAATTAAATTGGAAAAATAAATAAAAAGGAACAGTGAACCTGGATCGAGAGTCACTCTTGAAAGCTAAGAGAAATCCTAAATCCTAAGAAAAGAGAGGAGAGAACTTCTCTCAAAACTAGATCTAAATCATTGAAAGTAACAGAAAATTGCTCTCCCCTTTCGAATGGATGCATTCCCCTACTTCATAACCTCTGGTCTATGACTTCTGGACTTGGATTTGGGCCAAAAAGGCTTCAGAATCCGCTATGAGCGTTTTCTGCAATTTCTGGTGTATGGCCTCTGTCACGCGCCCGCGTGGGTCACGTGGTCGCGTCATTCAGAGTTCTCCTTATCACGCGGTCGCGTCGGTCACGTGTCCGTGTCGTATGCGATTTGCTCAAGTCGCGCGGTCGCGTTTGTCATGTGGCCGCGTCGTTGCCTCTTCGCTTCTGGCACGCGATCGCGTCGTCCATGCGATCACGTGGATGCCAGTTCCTTCAGAAACTCCATTTTGCGCTTTTCTTCTATTTTTGTATGTTTCCTTTTCCATTCTTTAAGTCATTCCTGCCTTAGAAGATCTGAAACTACTCAACACACTAATCACGGCGTCGAATGGAATTAAAGGTGATTAAAATAATTAATTTAAAAGCATAGGAAACATGTTTTTTACATACATCACATAATAAGGAAGGAGAAGTAAAACCATACAATTAATATGAATAAGTGGGTGAAGGATTGAATAAATCACTCAGATTAAGCATAAAATATATCATAAAATATGGTTTTATCAACCTCCCCACACTTAAGTAATAGCATGTCCTCATGCTATGTCTAATGTAAAAAGTAAGGTTTTGAAGTGGTTGAATGCCATGCAATGCAATTCTAATCTAAATGCAACTAACTAAATGCATGATGCAATTCTAATTTTATTCACTCATATATAAAGCTTACATGTAGTTAAATCAATTCACATTCTCAAGGATTTATATATATATAGCCAACCTTAGATAGTGATAAAGCACTTTTACAATTGAGATGAAAAAAAAACATTTATAAACTTGCAAGACAATTAGTAATTTAAACAGAGATATATGTTAATGAGTTAGTGAACCCTCACTAGATTTTGTGTTTACTCTCTAATCACTCAGTGTTTATTGGGTTAATCACTCTATTCTTCTTTTTATCCTTACTTTCTATAACTTTGTTTTTCATCTAACCAATCAACAATTATAAAATATAGACATACCAAAAATCATGAGGTCTTTGATTAAGGTTGTAATGGGGCCAAGGTAAAGGTAAGGGTATATGTATAAGGCTAAGTGAGCTAATGAGTGAATCCTTAATTAGTCTAAGATCTCACCTAACATACATACTCAGTAAAACAAAACTTCTTTACCTATTTTCCCATATTTCCCACTTGTTGTTACTTG
Organism: Arachis stenosperma; assembly: GCF_014773155.1. NCBI lineage: Eukaryota > Viridiplantae > Streptophyta > Magnoliopsida > Fabales > Fabaceae > Arachis > Arachis stenosperma. The sequence continues at coordinate 76,898,884 of NC_080377.1, read as the reverse complement.
CCCATATTTTGTTCTTATACCATGTGCATTTGCTTTAATTTTGCAAATTTTTTTTTTACCCTTGTTTCTGTCATCCATGTTCCCATAAAGTTTCCCCACACTTAATTAATTACACAATTTCTATCTTAAGCTAACCAAGGATTCAACTTGGGATTTTAAATTTGTTTTTCTGCTTAAGGCTAATAATGTGGTTATAGAATAAGAGGGGATTAAAAGGTTCAAAGGGCTAACAAGGATGGCATAAAAGGTAGGCTTTATTTGGGATAGTGAGTTAAAATCAAACAAGGCCTCAATCACTCTCTTGGTATGTATCTATATTCTATAACTGGACATATAGATTAAAACAAAGCAAAGAACACCAGAATAGAAAAGAAGAGTGGAACACACAGGAATAAAATATTATGGTTTAAATGTAACCATACAATTAAGCTCAAAACTCACAGGCTGTATGTTCTCAAACTCATAAATCATATATCACTCATGTATGTCATGGAGGTTTAGTTAAAATTTCCCATTATTCTCAATGTAAAATATATTAGATGGCTAAAATTCTAGTGTTCTTCCTTGATGTAATGTTGTTAACTTAACTACATGATGTAATACTTTATATACAAAGTGTGTGGATTGTGTTGATCTTGTTTAAAGTCTCTAGCTTACTTCCTTTTTATTTTTCAATTAAGTCAACTATAATATACTAAAAAGGGTAAACTATACTAATTAATCCACCTACTCTATAGCTAATAAATTAGAACTGTAAACTAAACTAAATAACTAAAATATGAACTAAAGTGCAAAATGCAGAAATAAAGTAAAAATACATGAAAGTAGCAATGTATAAGTACTCAGAAAATAAAAAGAAAAATGAAAATAAAGAGAAAATATAGAAAAATATCCAAAATAAAAGAAAAGAGTCTGTAGTGGTTCACCAAGATAATACGCCATAGATGGTGACCTCCCCACACTTAAAATAAAGCATCGTCCCTGATGCTCAGTCAAGCTGGGTGTGAAGGGGTGTCATCATTGGTAAGAATGGTAGTTGGAGTCTCGGTGGTAGTGGGCTGAGGATCAGGCTGCTCTAGAGGAGGTGTTGACTGGATCGGGGTCTCAAGATCTGCAGCTTCAATCTGATGTGGAACCTCTGCCTAGGGAGCAGCCTGCTCTGTGCCTGCCTACGGATGGGTCTCCTCTTGGTGCTCATCCGCCTCCTCCTCTGATGGCTCTGATGGTGAGTCAGGCTCAGAGGGGATGTCACTGCCCTGTCGGATCATCAGCTTCAGATGCTCATAGCGGCGCCGGTTATGGCGCTCCATCTGATCAAGCTGTCGAAATAAGCGGTGCACGAGGCGGTAGACGGGCTTTGAGGCAGGTGGGGGTGCAGTGGTGGCAGCAGGGGCAGCTGTGGATGAAGAGGGTCCGACAGACGGTGGGGCTGTCTCATCAGTAGCAGTGAAAGGTAGTGGTCTGTAGCCCAAAGCCAGGAAGTTCCTACTGTGAGGAATGATCTTCCTGCAGTTTGCAGCCGGTGGTCTCTCATCGGCATCCTCCCATGGCACGTCAGCTCGAGGCCTAGCTGTGTAACCAGATAAGGAAAGGGAAGAGTGCCTCGGACGTGGACCCTGGCCATATAATGCCGGATAAAGCGTGGCAAGTACAGGTCCTTACCCTCCATCACACACCATAGGAGGGTGATCATAGCAGCTGGAATCTCTGTCTCATGAGTAGTCGGCATCACATAATTACTCAGGATCTGATGCCATAACCAAGCCTCATTATTTAGGTACGCCCGCTTGATACCCTTGGGCAAGGTGGTGTCCTGACCCATCTCCCAAGGAACAGTTGGGTCCAGGGCTATCCTTGCCTTGACAGCATCCCAATCAAACCTCAAGAAACACATGTCCTCCTCAGCCTTTTTGTAACCATCAGGCTGATCGGACTTAGGTGGGAGCCGTAGAATGTCCTCTATGGCCTCCTCAGTGACTAATATGTGCTTCCCTCTCAGGTTCACTGCATCTAGGGTAGTGATGTAGTAGTTGCAGTAGAATTCCCTAACCCAAGATGCATTGACCTCTGTTAGTGCTCTCTCCAAAAAGAACCAGCCTCTCTATTTGATTTGCTCAGTGGTGTATTGCCGGAGTTCTCCTGGGACCCTCAGAGTCCTCTCCAGGTACAGGTTCCTAGAGGTTGCAAACACCGGGTACTTCAGCTCACAGTACCAGTTTGCAAATTTTATCGGATCAGTGGCAGGGAGTAGCTGGTCAGCTTTTTCCTGCTGGGTAAAGTTCTTCTCCCGCCATGAGGAATCATGCATTAGATCTATGATGGACTAGAAGGGGTCTCTTCTTTTACGCTTGCCAGTAGTAGCCTTGCCTTTCCCTTTTCTCTGTGAGGTAGACATCTTGAGAAACAGAAAACCAGAATATATAAAAATAGGAAGGCAGATAGGCATATAGTCAAAGAAAACATAAAGTGGTAAGGGGGAAATAAAATAAGGAAAATGAGTTTATTAAATGTGCATTAAGGATTGTATAAGAGTGAAAAGTTCAAAAAGTAAAATCACAATCCAAAATGTAATTGAATTCATGTTAAATAGAAAAACTTTCAATATGCCATGGTGAGAATGTTAAGGAAAAGTGAAAAATCAGAAAAGAGATTTTAAAAGGTTAGTTTGGTTAGAATTTGAAAAAGAAGTTAGTAGTTTAAAAGCAGTGAGTCAGTAAAAAGTGGATTAAAGTAAGTAGCAGAAGAAAATATTCCATGTAATAAGGATTCACAGGTAGGAACTATGAGTAACTCATAACCAAACAAGGAAAACAAGTGGATGCTGATTCAAAGAGATATAAAGAAAAATTGGAATCAAAACATCACAAATGGTTTGGATAAAGCAAAGGAAGACAGAGTTCAAAATGCCAAACCAAAACATGAATGAAAATATTTCACAGAAATTTGGGCAGCATTCCGGCTAAAATTGGACTATTCCGGAAAATAAAAGCAGTTCATATGAATTAAAAAGTAAGCTGCAGTTACAGATAATGAATATAAACATGAAAATTTGGAGTAATAAGCAGCAAATGCAAGAAATCACAGCAAATGAACAAGGTCATAGCAACAGCAGAATTGCAGATTTGATAAAAGAGGAACATGAACAGTGCAAGTAAACAGACCTAAATCCACTAACCACATTCTAGGCTACCTAACAACCTAAAATCCACAACAACATGCATATCTAACTAGCCTAAACATGAACATAAAATGGAAAAAATAAGAAGAACTACGAATGGAGAAAAGGGTTTGCGTGTTGCGGAACCTGGTAGGCTAAGAAGGAGAGTGGGGCAGAGAGGTGGCTGGGGGTGTCGGGGATGGTGGCGTCCGGTGCGGCGGCTGGCGGTGGGCAGTGGCGGAGGAGGAGGGAGAAAGAAGAAAGAAGAAGAAAGAAGGGAAGAGGAGAGAGGGAGGTAGATGGCGACGGCGTCTGGGTGGTCGGCGGCATCCGGGTGGTGGTGGAGGATAGAGGAAGGAGAGAGGGGGAAGAGGGCGGGGGGTGTGCGCGCGACTGATAGGGTTCGCGTGGCTGGGGGGTTATATTTTGAAACCCACGCGGCCGCGTGGGGCACGCGGTCGCATGGTAGGGGTGAAAAATGGGTGGGCGCGATCGCGTGGATCGCGTGATCGCATGGGAGGGGTAGGAGAGAGGTGGACGCGATCGCGTGGGTCGCGCGATCGCGTTGCTGGAATTTGTGCGAGACACATGATTCCAGCGTCGTCTCAACGCAACTCTCTGTCTCCTTCTAGGGTGTTGTGCAGTCCATGCGACGCGGTCACGTCGCTCATGCGGTCGCGTGGAATTGGTTATGTACATGTGACGCGATCGCGGGGGTCTTTTGCGCGAAAAGCACAAGGGCAGCACGATTCCAGCCCAACTTTCTGGACGTTGGGGTTATGCGCCAATCTCCAGGGCACACGACCGCGTGAGTGACGCGGACGCGTGGGGGGTTTTTTATCGCAATTGACGCAATCGCATGATTGATGCGGTCGCGTCGCACGCCACTTTTTTTTTTGCAGATATATAATTATGCAGTATGCAGAATGCAAAATGATATGAATGTTATGAGTAATTTCAGGTTCAATGAAAAATAAATAAAACTTGAAAACAACTAAAACTAAATAAATAAAAAAAATGAAAAAGGAACGATCATACCATGGTGGGTTGTCTCCCACCTAGCACTTTTGGTTAAAGTCCTTAAGTTGGACGTTGGTTGAGCTTCCTGTTATGGCGGCTTGTGTTTAAATTCATCCAGAAATCTCCACCAATGCTTGGAATGCCAATAGCCTCCGGGGTCCCAAACTAGGTATGTGAAGCTTCTGAGCAGCTTCAAACAGATTTTCAGGCTCCCGAGGTGATGAATATCAGAATATTTTCCAGGATCCCAAACTTTGGTTCCAAATCTGCTTTTGTTTTGATCTATACTTTTCCATCTTGGTGGTTTGGAAATTAGATTCTCACCACGGTGACCAAACGTTCTCCGTGATCTACTCAATTGAGCATGATACCAATCCTTGCACTTCGAGTTGAAGCGTGGAATCTTATTGAACCTTGTACACCGGCTCTGAGTATAAGCCATTTTCCTTTTACTCTTAAAGCCGTAGAGAGCTCTAAGCTGGCCATCTGTTTCAAGCAAACCATATTCAAGTGGAATATTGAAGATAAAAGACAAGGATTTTACCCACTTGTAGTTTGTGGTGGGCGGTAACGGCCTTGGGATAGGTGTTTCCAGTGGTTTTGTAAGTTCTACTCCCTTATAATCTTCTGTGAATTCTTCCACTTCAACCATCTCTTGATCAGAGTCTTCAATTTCTCCCTCATCATCGCTCAAGTCATATATTGGAGGTTGAGAAAGATCTACCTTAGCATCATCTTCATATTCACTCGGGGAAGATTCTTCTGTCTCAAAGAAATCAGTTGTGGATGCAAGTTCGCCGCTAAGAGAATAGGACTCGTGATCATCATCATTAAGGAAACCTGTGTCCTGGGTTATTCCGTTCAGTTCTTCATAAGATATTTGCAGTGGAGGCGGTGTAAAATCCTCCTCAGCGTCAATTGTAACATCCTTGACAGAGTTCTCCACAACAACCGACTCTTCTTCTTCTGCAATGACAACTTTCTCTACTTGTTCTAGTACAAAGTTATGCTCTATGTTGTTCACTGGAGCTTCCAGCGTCTCCTTTGTATTGTGTTCTTCATTGAATTCTCTACATAAAGTCATGGGGATCTATTGAGGGGCTGAGCGTCTAGAAGATAATTGTTTTAACTTCTCCACTATTGCTTGCTCCAGTTGATGAAGGATTGCAGTACATTGTTTCATTGATTCTTCGAGGCTAACCTGTGATTCTGACTTTGATGGATATGGGTAATATGTATGGGGGAGTGGTGGTTCTTGGGAGTAATTGGATTGGTATTGGGGCGGATAAGGAGCTTGTGAGTGTGGTGGTTCGAGGTCATGTTGAGAGGATGGTCTATAGGCACTGGGTGGGGCTTGTTGGTAGTTATAAGGTTGTCCACCATATCTTTCAACTGGGTATGCATTGTAGAATGATCGTTGTCCATGATATCTTGGAGGGTGTTGTTGCCTAAAGGGTTGATTAGATCCTCTTGACTCCATCCATCCTTGATTGGTCTGACCTTGATGCATATTCCTGCTGTGGTTTCTATTTCCTTCAACAAAGTTAGAACTAAACTCAAAGCGAGAGGGGCGAGAATTCATAATAGCTATCAGAAATAAGGGGGAAAAAGAGAAAACAAATAAACAAGTAAAAGAAAAATATTTTTTTTTGAAAAATATTTACAATGACCAATAATAAGGCACATGTTTGCAACTCCCCGGCAACGGCGCCATTTTGACGTTAAGATTTTTGCTAGTAAAAAATTATTAAAAATATTCGCGTTGTAGATACAGTTTCTAAACTAACAGAAATCCCTTCGTGCAAATGTTTTGGTTGTCACAAGTAACAAACCCCTTTAAAAATTGTTAACCGAGTATTTAAACCTCGGGTCGTCTTCTCAAGGAATTGCAGGGAGGTATGTTCTTATTATCGGTTATGAAAAAGGTAAAATTGGGGTTTTGAGAATGAGGAATAAATGTGGCCGTTAATTTAAAAATCAATTAAAAATTAAATAATAACTGTAAAGCAACTTTTGGCAAGGTAAGAGAGATTGGAAGTCCAACTGGGTTATCCTTCTCAACAATAATGAAAGTTGAATCTTAATTCCACTTGGTCAACCCTTAAAGCAAAGGAAAGTCAAGGGACTAATTAGTTTGACCTTTGAATCCTATTTATTTCCTAAGAAAAAGTTGGGATTATTAAAGTTCAGTCCAATTAGCAAAATAACGGTTATCAATTATGCTGAGTTTAATAACTGTTGAGTTACTAATTTCTTAACCCATACCAAAAGGAAAGAAAACTGAAGCTACTGGAATAAAAAAAATGTTCTTGGATCGGAAACAATGGTAACATAAATAAGAGTAAGCAATCATAAGCTGAAAATACCTCAAATATCATTAATTCAAATAATAATCTATAATATGGAATAGTTCATAAATTAAATTGGAAAAATAAATAAAAAGGAACAGTGAACCTGGATCGAGAGTCACTCTTGAAAGCTAAGAGAAATCCTAAATCCTAAGAAAAGAGAGGAGAGAACCTCTCTCAAAACTAGATCTAAATCATTGAAAGTAACAGAAAATTACTCTCCCCTTTCGAATGGATGCATTCCCCCACTTCATAACCTCTGGTCTATGACTTCTGGACTTGGATTTGGGCCAAAAAGGCTTCAAAATCCGCTATGAGCGTTTTCTGCAATTTCTGGTGCGTGGCCTCTGTCACGCGCCCGCGTGGGTCACGCGGTTGCGTCATTCGGAGTTCTCCTTGTCACGTGGTCGCGTCGGTCACGCGTCCGCGTCGTATGCGATTTGCTCAAGTCGCGCGGTCGCGTCAGTCATGCGGTCGCGTCGTTGCCTCTTCGCTTCTGGCACGCGATCGCGTCGTCCATGCGATCGCGTGGATGCCAGTTTCTTCAGAAACTCCATTTTGCGCTTTCCTTCCATTTTTGTATGTTTTCTTTTCCATTCTTTAAGTCATTCCTGCCTTAGAAGATCTGAAACTACTCAACACACTAATCACGGCATCGAATGGAATTAAAGGTGATTAAAATAATTAATTTAAAAGCATAGGAAACATGTTTTTCACATACATCACATAATAAGGAAGGAGAAGTAAAACCATACAATTAATATGAATAAGTGGGTGAAGCATTGAATAAGTCACTCAGATTAAGCATAAAATATATCATAAAATATGGGTTTATCAGCCAGTTTCTTGCCCATTCCTGGCGTTAAACGCCAGTCTGGTGCCCTTTTCTGGCGTTAAACGCCCAGAATGGTGCCAGACTGGGCGTTAAACGCCCATTTGCTGCCCTTACTGGCGTTTAAATGCCAGCAAGTTTTTCCTCCAGGGTGTGCTATTTTTCATTCTATTTTTCATTCTGTTTTTGCTTTTTCAATTGTTTTTGTGACTTCACATGATCATCAACCTATAGAAAACATAAAATAACAATGGAAAATAGATAAATATAACATTGGGTTGCCTCCCAACAAGCGCTTCTTTAATGTCAGTAGCTTGACAGTGGGCTCTCATAGAGCCTCACAGATGTTCAGAGCAATGTTGGAACCTCCCAGCACCAAACTTAGAGTTTGAATGTGGGGGTTCAACACCAAACTTAGAATTTGGTTGTGGCCTCCCAACACCAAACTTAGAGTTAGACTGTGGGGGCTCTATTTGACTCTGTTTCGAGAGAAGCTCTTCATGCTTCCTCTCCATGGTTACAGAGGGATATCCTTAAGCCTTAAACACAAAGGATTCTTCATTCACTTGAATGATCAATTCTCCTCTGTCAACATCAATCACAGCCTTTGCTGTGGCTAGGAAGGGTCTGCCAAGGATGATGGATTCATCCATGCACTTCCCAGTCTCTAGGACTATGAAATCAGCAGGGATGTAATGGTCTTCAATCTTTACCAGAACATCCTCTACAAGTCCATAAGCTTGTTTTCTTGAATTGTCTGCAATCTCTAGTGAAATTCTTGCAGCTTGTACCTCAAAGATCCCTAGCTTCTCCATTACAGAGAGAGGCATGAGGTTTATGCTTGACCCTAGGTCACACAGAGCCTTCTCGAAGGTCATGGTGCCTAATGTACAAGGTATTGAGAACTTCCCAGGGTCCTGTCTCTTTCGAGGTAATCTCTGCCTAGTCAAGTCATCCAATTCTTTGGTGAGCAAAGGGGGTTCATCCTCCCAAGTCTCATGACCAAATAACTTGTCATTTAGCTTCATGATTGCTCCAAGGTACTTAGCAACTTGCTCTTCAGGGACATTTTCGTCCTCTTCAGAGGAAGAATACTCATCAGAGCTCATGAATGGCAGAAGTAAATCCAATGGAATCTTTATGGTCTCAGTGTGAGCCTCAGATTCCCATGGTTCCTCATTAGGGAACTCATTGGAGGCCAGTGGACGTCCATTGAGGTCTTCCTCAGTGGCGATCACTGCCTCTTCCTCCTCTCCAAATTCGGCTATGTTGATGGCCTTACACTCTCCTTTTGGATTCTCTTCTGTATTGCTTGGAAGAGTACTAGGAGGGAGTTCAGTAACTTTCTTACTCAGCTGACCCACTTGTGCCTCCAAGTTTCTAATGGAGGACCTTGTTTCAGTTATGAAACTTTGAGTGGTTTTGATTAGATCAGAGACCATGGTTGCTAAGTCAGAGTGGCTCTGCTTAGAATTCTCTGTCTGTTGCTGAGAAGATAATGGAAAAGGCTTGCCATTGCTAAACCTGTTTCTTCCACCATTATTGTTGTTGAAACCTTGTTGAAGTCTCTGTTGATCCTTCCATGAGAGATTTGGATGATTTCTCCATGAAGGATTATAGGTGTTTTCATAGGGTTCTCCAATATAATTCACCTCTTCCATTGATGGGTTCTCAGGATCATATGATTCTTCTTCAGATGAAGCGTCCTTAGTACTGCTTGGTGCAGCTTGCATTCCAGACAGACTTTGAGAAATCATATTAACTTGCTGAGTCAATATTTTGTTCTGAGCCAATATGGCATTTAGAGTATCAATCTCAAGAACTCCTTTCTTCTGATTCGTCCCATTGTTCACAGGATTACTTTCAGAAGTGTACATGAATTGGTTATTTGCAACTATTTCAATGAGTTCTTAAGCTTCTGCAGGCATCTTCTTCAGATGAAGAGATCCTCCAGTAGAGCTGTCCAATGACATCTTGGACAGTTCAGACAGACCATCATAGAAGATACCTATGATGCTCCATTCAGAAAGCATGTCAGAAGGACACTTTTTGATCAATTGTTTGTATCTCCCAAGCTTCATAGAGGGATTCACCTTCCTTCTGTCTAAAGGTTTGGACTTTCACTTTAAGCTTACTCAATTTTTGAGGTGGAAAGAACTTTGCCAAGAAGGCATTGACTAGCTTTTCCCAAGAGTTCAGGCTTTCTTTAGGTTGTGAGTACAACCATATCCTAGCTCTGTCTCTTACAGCAAAAGGGAATAGCATAAGTCTGTAGACCTCAGGGTCAACCCCATTGGTCTTGACAGTGTCATAGATTTGCAAGAATTCAGCTAAAAATTGATGAAGATCTTCCAATGGAAGTCCATGGAACTTGCAATTCTGTTGCATTAGAGAAACTAATTGAGGCTTAAGCTCAAAGTTGTATGCTCCAATGGCAGGGATAGAGATGCTTCTCTCATAGAAGTCGGGAGTAGGTGTAGTAAAGTCACCCAGCACCTTCCTTGCATTGTTGGCATTGTTGTTGTTTTCGGCTGCCATGTCTTCTTCTTGTTTGAAGATTTCTGTTAGGTCCTCAACAGAGAGTAGTGCTTTAGCTTCTCTTAGCTTTTGCTTCAAGGTCCTTTCAGGTTCAGGTTCAGCCTCAACAAGAATGCTTTTGTCTTTGCTCCTGCTCATATGAAAGAGAAGAGAACAAGAAAATATGGAATCCTCTATGTCACAGTATAGAGATTCCTTGAGATGTCAGAGGAAAAGAAGAATAGAAGGAGGAGGTAGAAGAAGAAGAATTCGAACTTATGAAGAGAGATAGAGTTCGAATTGTTGATAGTGGAGGAGTGTTAGTCCTTAAACAGAAGCATGTGAGAAGAGGGGAAGAATTTTCGAAAATAAATTAAAAGATTTTGAAGAAATATTGAAAAATTGAAGAATGATTTTCGAAAATTAAAGTTGGGAAAGAAATAAAGTGATTTTTGAAAAAGATTTTGAAATTAAAAATCAAAAAGATTGAAAATTATTTGGAAAAAGATGTGATTAAGAAGATATGATTGAAGAGTTATGGTTTTAAAAAGATATGATCGAAAAGATATGATTTGAAAAAGATTTGATTTTGAAAAATTATGAAAACTTGAAAAAAAATTGAATTAAAAACAAAATCTTCCCTCTTGTATCATCCTGGCGTTAAACGCCCAGAATGGTATCCATTCTAGCGTTTAACGCCCAGAATTGTATCCATTCTGGCGTTTAACACCCAAAATGCTACCCTTTTGAGCATTGAACTCCCAGCCAGGTACCCTGGCTGGCGTTTAAACGCCAGTTTTCCTTCTTCACTGGGCGTTTTGAACGGCCAGCTTTTCTGTGTAATTCCTCAGCTGCATGTTCTGAATCTTCAATTCTCTGTATTATTGACTTGAAAAGACACAAATTAAAAAACTTTTTTGAATTTTTAATGATGAGTAATAATCAAAATGAAACTAAGATCAAATAAACAATGCATGCAAGACACCAAACTTAGAAGTTTGTATACTATTGACACTAACAAATTGAGAATGCATATGAGAAACAACAAAACACTCAGGACGAGAGAATTTAAAGATCAGAGCAAGGAAATCATCAAGAACAACTTGAAGATCAATGAAGAATATAATGCATGTAATTTTCGAAAATTAGAAGAACAAAGACATGCAATTGACATCAAACTTAAAATTAGACACTAGACTCAAACAAGAAACATAAAAATATTTTTTTGTATTTTTGAAAAATTTTCGAAAAGTAAAAAGCTTAAACATAAAATAAAATTACCTAATCTAAGCAACAAGATGAACCGTCAGTTGTCCAAACTCGAACAATCCCCGGCAACGGCGCCAAAAACTTGGTGCACGAAATTGTGATCATCAATGGCGCCATCAACATGGTACACTCAATTGCAATCTCAGCTCTTTATCACAACTTCGCACAACTAACCAGTAAGTGCACTGGGTCGTCCAAGTAATAAACCTTACGCGAGTAAGGGTCGATCCTACGGAGATTGTTGGTATGAAGCAAGCTATGGTCATCTTGTAAATCTCAGTCAGGCGGATTCAAATGGTTATGAAGGATTAATGATTAAAAGATAAATAAAACATAAAATAAAGATAGAGATACTTATGTAATTCATTGGTGAGAATTTCAGATAAGCGTATGGAGATGCTTTGTCCCTTCCGTCTCTCTGCTTTCCTACTGTCTTCATCCAATCCTTCTTACTCCTTTCCATGGCAAGCTGTATGTTGGGCATCACTGATGCATGAAAACTTGTCTCTCAACAAATTTCCCTTCGGCAAGTATACCAAATTGTCGTCAAGTAAAACTCACAATAGAGTGAGGTCGAATCCCACAAGGATTGATTGATCAAGCAACTTTAGTTAGAAGACTATGCTAGTTGAGCTACACAGAATTGAGATTGAGATGCAGAAATTTAAATTACTAGAAAGTAAATAATAGAAATTAAAGTGCAGAATCTTAAATGGGGAGTTGGGGTAATGAGCAGGAAATTAAATGGCAGAAAGTAAATAGAATGGGTAAGATCAGAAATGGGGAGATCATTGGGTTTAGGAGATGTTGCATTCTCCGGATCAAGTTCATTCTCATCTCTTCCTCAATCAATGCATTCATTAATCTTCTTGGCAATCTTAAGTGATTGGATTCCAATTCCGTGGCAATCCAATCTCTCTAAGCTTGAACAATTGCCCAATTCCTTGATTTAATTGCTCATAGGAAGAGATGAAGTTTGGTCACTGATTATACCACATGTATTTCCAAATCAAAGTGTTGGGAGGATTAAATGTCACAATATCCATCCAAACCCCAATTTGGTCCAACATGAGAAAGCAATTCTAGCATGATCTCCTCATCCCTTTTCCAAGGTTCAAAGGAGATCCAATTATGGAGAGTTTTTTTTCCAAGACAACTAACCAATTGAATTAAGATCGAAAGCTTTCTAGTAAGATCAAGAGAAAAGAAAGAAGAAGAAGAATGAAAACTATAATTGATCCATCAAATTACAACAGAGCTCCCTATCCCAATGAAAGGGGTTTAGTTGTTTATAGCTCTAGAAATGAAAAATGGCAGAAAAGAAGAATACATGCTAGAAGTACAGAAAAGTAAATATGCAGAGAGTAGTTCCCAAAAGTGCTAAGCTTCTCTCTAGTTCAAAACTACACCTATATATACTACTCCTCATGATCTTCTAGTGAGTTCTTCAAGTCTTGGATGTGGGCTCTTGACCTTGAGTTGAAGCAATTCTCATCTTTACTGGGCCCAGCTTGCAGAGAAATATGAATTAGGCTTGGGCATTTATTGAGATTAACGTTGAATACATTTTGGGTGCGAGAACGTTAGTGGCATTCACTTTTTCCACTAACGTTCCACCCTTATATACCCACGTTAATCTCAACGTTAGAAATCTTAACGTGACTGCTAACGTTTCCTACTCAATCCTTGGCCAACGTTAATGGGACTCACTTTTCCCATTAATGTTGGCTTGTGCCCCTTTTCACAAACGTTAATGGGAATCACTTTTCCCATTAACGTTGCTTGCCTCTTGCCCCTACGTTAGATCTCACATTAGCTTGGCTAACGTAGCTTTTAACGTGGGTATCTATCACCTTCGAGAGCGTTAGTGACACTCACCTTTGTCACTAACGCTCCAATTGCCTTAAGTCCCTACGTTAGAACCCACGTTAACTAAGTTAACGTGACTCTTAACGTAGTAATGAAGCCATCTCCCAATGTTAGTGACAAAAGTGAGTGTCACTAACGTTGGTTCTTTGAATTCAACTCTACGTTAACTTTCACGTTAACAATCTTAATGTGAGAGTTAACGTAGGTGGTGCACGAAATTGTGATCATCAATGGCGCCATCAACATAGTACGCTCAATTGCAATCTCAACTCTTTATCACAACTTCGCACAACTAACCAGCAAGTGCACTGGGTCGTCCAAGTAATAAACCTTACGCGAGTAAGGGTCGCTCCCACGGAGATTGTTGGTATGAAGCAAGCTATGGTCATCTTGTAAATCTCAGTCAGGTAGATTCAAATGGTTATGGATGATATATGAATAAAGCATAAAGTAAAGATAGAGATACTTATGTAATTCATTGGTGAGAACTTCAGATAGGCGAATGGAGATGCTTTGTCCCTTCCATCTCTCTGCTTTCCTACTGTCTTCATCCAATCCTTCTTACTCCTTTCCATGGCAAGCTGTATGTTGGGCATCACCATTGTAAGTGGCTACAATCTCGTCCTCTCAGTGAAAATGTTCAACGCACCCTGTCACGGCACGGCTAATCATCTGTCGGTTCTCAATCAGGTTGGAATAGAATCCATTGATTCTTTTGCGTCTGTCACTAACACCCAGCCTTCAGGAGTTTGAAGCTCGTCACAGTCATTCAATTATTGAATCCTACTCAGAATACCACAGACAAGGTTTAGACCTTCCGGATTCTCTTGAATGCCGCCATCAATTCTAGCTTATACCACGAAGATTCTGATTAAGGAATCCAAGAGATATCCACTCAATCTAAGGTAGAACGGAGGTGGTTGTCAGGCACACGTTCATAGGTGAGAATGATGATGAGTGTCACGGATCATCACATTCATCAAGTTGAGGAACAAGTGATATCTTAGAACAAGAACAAGCTGAATTGAATAGAAGAACAATAGTAATTGCATTAATACTCGAGGTACAGCAGAGCTCCACACCTTAATCTATGGTGTGTAGAAACTCCACCGTTGAAAATACATAAGAACAAGGTTCAGACATGGCCGAATGGCCAGCCCCCAAAACGTGATCAAAAGATCTAAAATGATCCAAAGATCTGATCTAAGAACTAGATGTCCAAAGATGAAAATACAATAGTAAAAGGTCCTATTTGTAGAGAACTAGTAGCCTAGGGTTTACAAAGATGAGTAAATGACATAAAAATTCACTTCCGGGCCCCACTTGGTGTGTGCTTGGGCTGAGCATTGAAGCTTTCATGTGTAGAGACTTTTCTTGGAGTTAAACGCCAGCTTTTGTGCCAGTTTGGGTGTTTAACTCCCATTCTTGTGCCAGTTCCGGCGTTTAACGCCGGGCAGTTTTGAGCTGATTTAGAACGCCGATTTGGGCCATCAAATCTCAGGCAAAGTATAGACTATTATATATTTCTGAAAAGCCCAGGATGTCTACTTTTCAACGTGGTTGAGAGCGCGCCAATTGGGCTTCTGTAGCTCCAGAAAATCCACTTCGAGTGCAGGGAGGTCAGAATCCAACAGCATCTGCAATCCTTTTCAGCCTCTGAATCAGATTTTTGCTCAGGTCCCTCAATTTCAGCCAGAAAATACCTGAAATCACAGAAAAACACACAAACTCATAGTAAAGTCCAGAAAAGTGAATTTTAACTAAAAACTAATAAAAATATACTAAAAACTAACTAAAATATACTAAAAACATACTAAAAACAATGCCAAAAAGCGTACAAATTATCCGCTCATCAGTAGGCAATGCTAATGATCCAACGTTAGTGACAAAAGTGAGTGTCACTAACGTTGGCGTTGTTGATCCTCTTCCACGTTAGAGTTCACGTTAACTAAGTTAACATGACTCTTAACGTGGGGCATTGCCTAGTTTCCCAACGTTAGTGGTGTTCACTTTTACCACTAACGTTGAGGAGAAACGTTATTGGAGTTCATGTTTCTCGTTAACGTGGAGTCTTCTTTTTCTTCTACGTTAAGTACCACGTTAACTTAGTTAACGTGGCTCTTAACATAAGCTATGAATGGCTTCGCAGGCGTTATTGGTGATCACTTTTCTCATTAACGTTGCAAGCTCTTTGCCATCCCACGTTAGTAGTCACGTTAACTAAGTTAACGTGAATGCTAACGTGGTTCTTCCATGCTTCATTTGTCCTGAAATCAAGCAATTAAAGTGCATCAAAGCTCTAGCCAAAGTCATGAGATTATGCATCATCAAATTATCATGCAATTCTGGCAGAAATCTCATGAAATCATGCAAAATTCACAATAGTTGCTTAAATGAAGGTGTAAGTGTATTTTTACCCAAAACTTGCCTTATTCACTAGGAAAATGCATGAAACTACCCTAAAACAGTAAAGAAAAGGTCAGTGAAACTGGCCTAGATGCCCTGGCATCATAACACCAAACTTAAATCTTGCTTGTCCCTAAGCAAGTACTGAAGCATAAGAAAAATGAATGAAAGAACAAGAAGATAAAATGGAAGTAGCATTCCTGGTTCATGGAGTTTCATGCATAGCAACTTAGGTTCTTCCCTTTTAGGTTTCAAGCCTTTATCAAATCCCTAGTCACTCTCTTGATTGCATCCCTTGAGGTTTCTTTCTTATTGATCCTTCTCTTCCTTTTCAAAGTTTATTTTTCTTTTTGCTAAGTGCTTTGTAAGAGGGTGACTCTTTATGATAAGCTTTCAGCCAACACTCCCAAACCAGTTGGTTTTAGGGTGCTAGGTGTTAAGACACCCCTAAGGACTTACTCCCTCAAGTCTCTTTCCCTCATACACACACACCACAGGCACATGGTTTGTTATTCTTTCTTTCTTGAGACATTGGTGTCCAGCACCTCTTTGGGTTACTAAGTGCTCTGTAGCAAAGGTTACTCTTGATAGTGGACTTTCAGCTGATAATCCCGGATTAGTTAACCCAAGTTACCAAGTGATAAGGCACCTGATGAGCGGATATTTTATACGCTTTTTGGGGGTAATTTCATGTAGATTTTAGCATGTTTTAATTGGTTTTTTAGTAGAATAATATTAGTTTTTAGGCAAAAATCATATTTCTGGACTTTACTATGAGTTTGTGTGTTTTTCTGTGATTTCAGGTATTTTCTGGCTGAAATTGAGGGAGCTGAGCAAAAAACTGAGTTAGGCTGAAAAAGGACTGCTGATGCTATTGGATCCTGACCTCCCTGCACTCGAAATGGATTTTCTGGAGCTACAGGAGTCCAATTGGCGTGCTATCAATGGCGTTGGAAAGTAGACATCCAGGGCTTTCCAGCAATATATAATAGTCTATACTTTGCGCGAAGAAAGACGACGTAACTTGGCGTTGAACGCCAAGTACATGCTGCTGTCTGGAGTTAAACGCCAGAAACACGTCATGATCCGGAGTTGAACGCCCAAAACACGTTATAACTTGGAGTTCAACTCCAAGAAAGGCCTTAATTCGTGGATAGCTCTAGTCCCAGCCCCAGCACACACCAAGTGGGCCCCAGAAGTGGATTTCTGCACCAATTATCTTAGTTTACTCATATTTTGCAAACCTAGGTTACTAGTTTACTATTTAAACAACTTTTAGAGAATTATTTTGTACCTCATGAAATTTTCAGATCTGAACTACATACTTTTTGACGGCATGAGTCTCTAAACTCCATTGTTGGGGGTGAGGAGCTCTGCAGCGTCTCAATGAATTAATACAATTGTTTCTATTTCACTCAAACGTGTGTATGGTCCGATCTAAGATGTTTATTTGCGCTTAATTGTGAAGGAGGTGATGATCCGTGACACTCATCACCTCCCTCAATCCATGAACGTGTGCCTGACAAACACCTCTATTCTACATCAGACTGAATGAGCTTCTCTTAGACTCCTTAATCAGAATCTCCGCGGTATAAGCTAGAATTGATGGCGGCCACTCTTGAGAATCCGGAAGGTCTAAACCTTGTCTGTGGTATTCCAAGTAGGATTCAAGGATTGAATGGCTGTGACGCGCTTCAAACTCGCGATTGCTGGGCATGATGACAAACGCAAAAGGATCAATGGATCCTATTCCAACATGATCGAGAACCAACAGCTGATTAGCCGTGCTGTGACAGAGCATAAGAACGTTTTCACTGAGAGGATGGGAGGTAGCCACTGACAATGGTGACACCCTACATACAGCTTGCCGTAGACGTGCCTTACAAACAATTGAGTTGAATATTACATTGCAGAAATTCAGAGGACAAAGCATCTCCAAAACTCCAACATATTTCTCATTACTGCACAACAAGTAACGCTTTTATTCTCTTTTATTTTTCCAATCTAATAATTCCAACTGATAATTTTAATTAATATCCTGACTAAGAATAATAAAATAAACATAGCTTGCTTCAAACCAATAATCTCCGTGGGATCGACCCTTACTCACGTAAGGTATTACTTGGACGACCCAGTGCACTTGCTGGTTAGTTGTGCGGATCACAAATTCGTGCACCAAGTTTTTGGCGCCGTTGCCGGGGATTATTCGAGTTTGAACAACTAAAGGTTTATTTTGTTGCTTAGATTAGGAAGAATTTATCCTTTTTTTTTACTAGAATTGCATCTTTTATTATCCCTTTTTAAAAAAAAAAATTTTCAAAAATATTATTTTTCTTTATCAAATTTTAATTTTTTTCGTGAGTTTAGTGTCTTGTTCTAAGTTTGGTGTCAATTGCATATTTTATATTTTTCTTTAAAACTTTCGAACTTGTGTTCTTTGTTCTTCATTGATCTTCAAGTTGTTCTTGTTTACTTTTCTTGTTTGATCTTGAGTTTTTCTTGTTTTGTGTCTTTTCTTGTTTTTCTTGTGCTTTTTCAAAACATTAACTTTCAAAAATTATACTTTTATCCATAAAAATAATACATCTTTAAAATATGTTACATTTTTAGCTCAGTTGATTATAGCGTGGGTTTATGTTCTTAGTAATTGGGCACCTTCTTTTTAAAATCCTTTTTCAAAAATAATTTTTCTTGATTT
The DNA here is from genome assembly GCF_014773155.1 of Arachis stenosperma. Classification (NCBI taxonomy): domain Eukaryota; kingdom Viridiplantae; phylum Streptophyta; class Magnoliopsida; order Fabales; family Fabaceae; genus Arachis; species Arachis stenosperma. Next base: position 76,880,768 of record NC_080377.1, on the reverse strand, counting down.
AATCTTGTGCCAAACTTTAAGTTTGGTGTTTTCTTGTTAATCTTTTCATAATTTTCGAAAATTTTATTAAAGTTTTCTAAAAATTTTAAGTTTGGTGTTCTTCCTTTTGTTCTTGGTGTTCTTGTGAATCTTCAAGGTGTTCTTGAGTTTTTCTTGTGTCTTGATCTTAAAATTTTTAAGTTTGGTGTTCCTTGGTGTTTTCCCTCCAAAATTTTCGAAAATAAGGAGCATTAGATCTAAAAATTTTAAGTCTTGTGTCTTTTATGTGTTTTTCTCTTTCATCATAAAATTCAAAATTCAAAAAAATATCTTTTCTAACTAATTTTGAACTATTTTTTCGAAAATTTTTTATAAAAATTTAGATTTCAATTTTAAAATTTTTCAATTCTTATCTTTTTAAGTTTTTAAAAAAAAAATTTATCTTTTTCAAAAATAGCCTAACCACTTTCTCTCTCCTCACTTTTTCAAAAATCTTCATAAAATATTTTCAAATTCTTATTACTTTTTTTTATTTTAATTTTCTTATTTTATCTTATTCTTATTTTGGTTTTTATTTTATTTCGAATTTTTTATTTATAAATGATGAGCGGATATTTTATACGCTTTTTGGGGGTAATTTCATGTAGATTTTAGCATGTTTTAATTAGTTTTTAGTTAAATATTATTAGTTTTTAGGCAAAAATCATATTTCTGGACTTTACTATGAGTGTGTGTATTTTTCTGTAATTTCAGGTATTTTCTGGCTGAAATTGAGGGAGCTGAGCAAAAATCTGACTTAGGCTGAAAAAGGACTGCTGATGCTGTTGGATCCTGACCTCCCTGCACTCGAAATGGATTTTCTGGAGCTACAGGAGTCCAATTGGCGCGCTCTCAACGGCGTTGGAAAGTAGACATCCAGGGCTTTCCAGCAATATATAATAGTCCATACTTTGCATAAGGATAGACGACGTAACTTGGCGTTGAACGCCAAGTTCATGCTGCTGTCTGGAGTTAAACGCCAGAAAAACGTCATGATCCGGAGTTGAATGCCCAAAACACGTCATAACCTGGAGTTTAACGCCAAGAAAGGCCTCTACTCGTGGATAGCTTTAATCTCAGCCCCAGCACACACCAAGTGGGCCCCAGAAGTGGATTTCTGCACCAATTATCTTAGTTTATTCATTTTCTGTAAACCTAGGTTACTAGTTTACTATTTAAACAACTTTTACAGACATTTCTTGTACCTCATGACATTTTACAAATCTGAATTACATACTTTTGACGGCATGAGTCTCTAAACTCCATTGTTGGGGGTGAGGAGCTCTGCAGCGTCTCGATGAATTAATACAATTCCTTTATTTTCCATTCAAACACGCTTACTCGTATCTAAGATGTTCATTCGCACTTAATTGTGAAGAAGGTGATGATCCGTGACACTCATCACCTTCCTCAATCCATGAACATGTGCCTGACAACCACCTCCGTTCTATATCAGACTGAATGAGTATCTCTTAGATTCCTAATCAGAATCTTCGTGGTATAAGCCAGATGGATGGCGGCATTCATGAGAATCCGTAAAGTCTAAACCTTGTCTGTGGTATTCCGAGTAGGATTCCGGGATTGAATGGATGTGACGTGCTTCAAACTCCTGAGGGCTGGGCGTTAGTGACAGACGCAAAAGAATCAATGGATTCTATTCCAACCTGATTGAGAACCGACAGATGATTAGCCGTGCTGTGACAGAGCATAGGAACGTTTTCACTGAGAGGATGGGAGGTAGCCATTGACAACAGTGACACCCTACACAGAGCTTGCTATAGAATGGGTTTTGCGTGTGGAGAAAGGATTTCAAGGAAGAGTTGAAATTCAGAGGACAAAGCATCTCCAAAACTCCAACATATTTCTCACTACTACACAACAAGTAACGCTATTATTCCCTATTATTTTAACTTACAATTTTAAATACTTTGGCTTCTTACAAATAAATCCAAATAACTTTATTAGCCTCCTGACTAAGATTAATAAAATAACATTGATTGCTTCAAACCAATAATCTCCGTGGGATCGACCCTTACTCACGTAAGGTATTACTTGGACGACCCAGTGCACTTGCTGGTTAGTTGAACGGAGTTGTGAACATACTAAAGATCAAAAGATAGAAATCACAATTTCGTCCACCAAGTTTTTGGCGCCGTTGCCGGGGATTATTGAGTTTGGACAATTGAAGGCTTATTTTATTTCTTAGATTAGGAATAATTTATTTTTATTTTTATTGTTATAGAGTCATTAAATCTTGATAGGATAGTTTCTTTTCAAAATTTTTCTTTTCAAAATTTATTATTTTTCTTTTAATTGATTGCTAATTTTCGTGAGTTTAGTGTCTTGTTCTAAGTTTGGTGTTAATTGCATATTTTATATTTTCTCTAAAATTCTCGTGTTGAGTTTTCTTGGTTCTTCCTTGATTTTCAAGTTGTTCTTGATAATTGGTTATACCCTTTGGAACCTTTTTCAAAAATAATTTTTCTTGGATTGAATCTTGTACCAAACTCTAAGTTTGGTGTTTTCTTGTTAAGTTTTCTTTAATTTTCGAAAATTTATTTTGATTCTCTAAAAATTTTAAGTTTGGTGTTCTTTCTTTTGTTCTTGGTGTTCTTGTGAATCTTCAAGGTGTTCTTGAGTTTTTCTTGTGTCTTGATCTTAAAATTTTTAAGTTTGGTGTTCCTTGGTGTTTTTCCCTCCAAAAATTTTCGAAAATAAGGAACATTGGATCTAAAAATTTTAAGTCTTGTGTCTTTTGTGTGTTTTTCTCTTTCATCATAAAATTCAAAATTCAAAAAAAAAATTTATATCTTCTAACTAATTTTGAACTATTTTTTTTTCAAAAATTTTATATAAAAATTCAATTTTCAATTTCAAAATATTTTCACTTTCATTTATTTATTTCTTTTTTATTTTATAAAAATTCTGATTTTTATAAAATAAATAATACCAACATATTCCACAATCCTTTATAAACAAATAACTCTATTGTTCAATATGGAAGCAAGTGGGAATGAACAGTCCAAGAGGACTCTGGGGTCATATGCTAACCCCACTACTGCTTCATATGGGAGTAGTATTTGTATACCCTCCATTGGAGTTAGTAGCTTTGAGCTGAATCCTCAGCTCATTATCATGGTGCAGCAAAACTGCCAGTATTCCGGTCTTCCACATGAAGAACCTACAGAGTTTCTGGCACAATTTCTGCAAATTGCTGATACAGTACATGATAAGGAAGTAGATCAGGATGTCTACAGATTATTACTGTTTCCATTTGCTGTAAAAGATCAAGCTAAGAGGTGGTTAAATAACCAGCCTAAGAACAGCATAAAAACATGGAAACAGCTGTCAGAAAAATTCCTGAATCACTATTTCCCTCCCAAACGGATGACACAGCTAAGGCTAAACATCCAAGGCTTCAAACAAGGAGATCATGAATCCCTTTATGATGCTTGGGAGAGATACAGAGAGATGCTAAGAAAATGCCCCTCTGAAATGTTTTCAGAATGGGTGCAATTAGACATCTTCTACTATGGGCTTACAGAAAAAGCTCAGATTTCTCTAGACCACTCAGCTGGTGGATCTATACACATGAGAAAAACAATTGAAGAAGCTCAAGAGCTTATTGATACAGTTGCCAGAAATCAGCATCTGTACCTAAGCAGTGAATCCTCTATGAAAGAAGAAGCTAAAACAGTAACTGCAGAACTCAGTCCAGTGGATCAGGCTAATGAATTCAATCAGCAATTAGATTTTCTAACTCAGCAACTAGCCGAATTCAAGGAAATATTACAGGAAACAAGAATGGCTAACAGGAACATGGAAGTGCAATTAAAGCAGACAGAAAAGCAACTATCAAAACAAATAACAGAAGAATGCCAAGCAGTTCAATTAAGAAGTGGGAAAACATTAAATACCTCACTTCAAAGCAGCAGGAAACCAAGAAATGAACAAGAGGATACTAAAAACCCCTCTGAGGACAATCAGAGCCCAGAGAGGAATAATGCTGGCGCTGAACGCCCAGCCCATGCTCATTCCTGGCGTTCAACGCCAGAAACAAGCATGGATCTGGCGTTGAACGCCCAAAAGGGACATGGTTCTGGCGTTCAAACGCCAGTAACAAACAAGGAGATGGCGTCTAACGCCACTCCAGCTTCCACTCCTAGCATTCAAATGCCAGTGGGTGATCAGTCACATACAAGTGCTGACCTTTCTAAAAAGGCTTCCCAACCCACTTCTGTAGGTAATAAACCTGCAGCAACTAAGGTTGAGGAATACAAAGCCAAAATGCCTTATCCTCAAAAACTCCGCCAAGCGAAACAGGATAAGCAATTTGCCCGCTTTGCAGACTATCTCAGGACTCTTGAAATAAAGATTCCGTTTGCAGAAGCACTTGAGCAAATACCTTCTTATGCTAAGTTCATAAAAGAAATCTTAAGTCATAAGAAGGATTGGAGGGAAACTGAGAAAGTCTACCTCACTGAAGAATGCAGTGCAGTCATTCTGAAAAGCTTACCTGAGAAGCTTAAAGATCCTGGGAGCTTTATGATACCATGCACATTAGAGGGTAATTGTACCAAGCAAGCTTTATGTGATCTTGGGGCAAGTATCAACTTAATACCTGCATCTACTATCAGAAAGCTTGGTTTAACTGAAGAAATTAAACCAACCAGGATATGTCTTCAACTTGCTGATGGCTCCATTAAGTACCCATCAGGCGTGATTGAGGACATGATTGTCAAGGTTGGGCCATTCGCCTTTCCTACTGACTTTGTGGTGCTGGAAATGGAGGAGCACAAGAGTGCAACTCTCATTCTAGGAAGACCTTTCCTAGCAACTGGCCGAACCCTCATTGATGTCCAAAAAGGGGAAGTGACCTTGAGAGTCAATGAGGAGGAGTTCAAGTTGAATGTTGTCAAAGCAATGCAACATCCAGACACCCAAAATGACTGCATGAGTGTTGACATTATTGATTCTCTGGTAAGAGAGGTCAATATGGCTGGGAGTTTGGAATCAGAGCTAGAGGACATCTTTAAAGATGTTCAGCCTGATTTGGAGGAGTCAGAGAAGATAATAGAACCTCTGAAAATCCCTCAAGAAGAGGAGAAACCTCCAAAACCCGAACTCAAACCATTACCACCATCCCTGAAATATGCATTTCTGGGAGAAGGTGATACCTTTCCTGTAATTATAAGCTCTACCTTAGAGCCACAGGAAGAGGAAGCACTAATTCAAGTGCTAAGGACACACAAGACAGCTCTTGGGTGGTCCATCAGTGATCTTAAGGGCATTAGCCCAGCCAGATGCATGCATAAGATCCTATTGGAAGGTGATGCCAAGCCTGTGGTCCAACCACAAAGGCGGCTGAACCCAGCCATGAAGGAAGTGGTGCAGAAGGAGGTCACTAAATTACTAGAGGCTGGGATTATTTATCCTATTTCTGACAGCCCCTGGGTGAGCCCTGTCTAAGTTGTCCCTAAGAAAGGTGGCATGACAGTGGTTCATAATGAAAAAAATGAACTGGTTCCTACAAGAACAGTTACAGGGTGGCGTATGTGCATTGATTATAGAAGGCTCAATACAGCCACCAGAAAGGATCATTTTCCTTTACCATTCATAGACCAGATGCTAGAAAGACTAGCAGGTCATGAATACTACTGCTTCCTGGATGGATATTCAGGTTATAATCAAATTGCAGTAGATCCCCAGGATCAGGAGAAAACGGCGTTCACATGCCCATCTGAAGTATTTGCATACAGAAGGATGCCATTTGGCCTGTGCAATGCACCTGCAACCTTTCAGAGGTGCATGCTCTCCATTTTCTCTGATATGGTGGAAAAATTTCTGGAAGTCTTCATGGATGACTTTTCAGTATTTGGAGACTCATTCAGCTCCTGCCTTAACCATTTAGCATTTGTTCTGAAAAGATGCCAAGAGACTAACCTGGTTTTAAACTGGGAAAAATGCCACTTTATGGTGACTGAAGGAATTGTCCTTGGGCACAAAATTTCGAACAAAGGAATAGAGGTGGACCAAGCTAAGGTAGAAGTAATTGAAAGATTGCCACCACCTGCTAATGTTAAGGCAATCAGAAGCTTTCTGGGGCATGCAGGATTCTATAGGAGGTTTATAAAGGATTTTTCAAAAATCGCCAAACCTCTGAGCAACCTGCTAGCTGCTGACACGCCATTTATCTTTGATAAAGAGTGTTTGCAGGCATTTGAGACCCTGAAAGCTAAATTGGTTACAGCACCAATAATCTCTGCACCAGACTGGACATTACCATTTGAACTGATGTGTGATGCCAGTGACCATGCCATTGGTGCAGTGTTGGGACAAAGGCATGACAAGCTTCTGCACGTCATTTACTATGCCAGCCGTGTTCTAAATGATGCACAGAAGAATTACACAACCACAGAAAAAGAGCTACTTGCAGTGGTTTACGCCATTGACAAATTCAGATCTTATTTAGTAGGATCAAAAGTGATTGTGTACACTGATCATGCTGCTCTTAAATATCTACTCACAAAGCAAGATTCAAAACCCAGACTCATCAGATGGGTGTTGCTTCTGCAAGAGTTTGATATAGAAATAAGAGACAGAAAAGGGACAGAAAATCAAGTAGCAGATCACCTGTCCCGAATAGAACCAGTAGAAGGGGCGTCCCTCCCTCTCACTGAGATCTCTGAAACCTTTCCGGATGAGCAACTGTTTGCCATCCAAGAAGTGCCATGGTTTGCAGACATTGCAAACTACAAGGCAGTGAGATTCATACCCAAAGAGTACAGCAGGGTGCAATCAAAGAAATTAATCACAGATGCAAAGTACTATCTTTGGGATGAGCCATATCTCTTCAAGAGATGTGCGGACGGAGTAATTCGTAGATGTGTGCCTAAAGAGGAAGCACAGAAGATCCTTTGGCATTGCCATGGATCACAGTATGGAGGACACTTTGGAAGTGAGCGAACAGCCACAAGAGTCCTCCAAAGTGGCTTCTACTGGCCTACCCTCTATAAAGATTCCCGAGCATTTGTGCTTAATTGTGACAGTTGCCAAAGAACAGGCAACCTACCTCACAGTTATGCCATGCCTCAACAAGGAATCTTGGAGATTGAGTTGTTTGATGTATGGGGCATTGACTTCATGGGACCTTTCCCACCATCATACTCAAACACTTATATTCTGGTGGCAGTGGATTATGTATCCAAATGGGTGGAGGCTATTGCAACACCCACTAATGACACTAAAACAGTGTTGAAATTCCTCCAGAAACATATCTTCAGCAGATTTGGTATCCCTAGAGTGTTAATCAGTGATGGGGGTACTCATTTCTGTAATAAACAGCTTTACTCTGCTCTGGTACGTTATGGAGTCAACCACAGGGTGGCTACTCCATATCATCCACAAACTAATGGGCAAGCTGAAGTCTCAAATAGAGAACTCAAAAGAATCCTGGAATGGACTGTAATTAACCGTAGAAAGGATTGGGCAAGAAGCTTGGATGATGCTCTGTGGGCATACAGAACAGCATTTAAGACCCCTATAGGGACCTCTCCATACCAGCTTGTGTATGGAAAAGCGTGTCACTTGCCAGTGGAACTGGAACACAAGGCCTACTGGGCAACCAGATTCCTGAACCTTGATGCCAAGTTAGCTGGAGAAAGACGATTACTCCAGTTAAATGAGCTAGAGGAATTTAGACTCAATGCTTTCGAAAATGCAAAAATTTACAAAGAGAAAGCAAAAAGATGGCATGATAAGAAATTGTCATCCAGAGTCTTTGAGCCAGGACAGAAAGTTCTGTTATTTAACTCAAGGCTCAAATTATTCCCTGGGAAATTAAAATCCCGGTGGAGAGGTCCGTATGTAATTACAAGCGTATCACAATATGGATACATAGAACTTCAGGATAGTGACTCTAACAAAAAGTTCATTGTTAATGGACAAAGAGTTAAACACTATCTTGAAGGTAATTTCGAGCAAGAATGCTCAAGACTGAGACTTAATTAAAACTCAGTAATAGTCCAACTAATGACATTAAAGAAGCGCTTGCTGGGAGGCAACCCAGCCAATCACAAAATTTAATTTTATTCATATTATTTTCTTGCAGGTATATGTCAAAGTCTCTTCAAGGTAAAACAGCAATTGATTGAAGTCACAGAGTTACAGGGAAATTTGGAAGCTCACTGGCGTGAAAAAGCCAGTAAGAAATACTTTGGGCGTTAAACGCCCAAAAGAAGCTCCCACTGGGAGTTTAACGCCAGTAAGGGTAGCCATCTGGGCGTTAAACGCCAGAAAGGAGCATCTTCTGGGCGTTAAACGCCAGAAAGATGCACCTTCTGGGCGTTTAACGCCAGTCTGCTAGCATCCTGGGCGTTCAGAAAAACGCCCAGTGACGAAGGACTTTCTGGCGTTCAACGCCAGAAAGAAGCACCAAATGGGCGTTGAACGCCCAGGAGAAGCAACATGTGGGCGTTGAACGCTCAAAACATGCACCATGTGGGCGTTCAAGGCCAGGATGATGGGAGGAGGTACAATTCGTTTTTCTTCATATTTTTTCAAAATTTTTATGTTTCAATTCATGAATTCTTGCATAAACATATTTTAAATTATCACTTTCAATTCCAAAAGTTTTTATTCTAATTTCTAAAATCCAATGTTGCAAATGTTTCAGATATATCTTAACCCAAAAGAACAAATGGCTTTCAAATCCAATCCATCATCTTTTCAAATTTGTTTTCAAAACTTAATTAATTTTTTTAAAATCTTTTTCAAAAGTAAATTTCAATTTTATCTTTTAAATTATTATTCATATCTTTCTCTTTTAAAAATTTTATCTTCTTCTGATCATATCTTTTAAAATCATATCTTCTATCTTATCTCTTTCTTATTTTTCGAAAATTTCCCACCCCCCTCCCTATATCTTGTATTCGGCGCCTTCCTTATCATCACCATTCCACATTGCTCTCCTCCTATCCCTCTTCTTTCTTCTCTTTTGCTTGAGGACAAGCAAAGCTCTAAGTTTGGTGTGTTTTACCCGTGATCACAAAAACTATTGTGTCTCTTGATCATGGCTCCTAAAGGGAAACAACCCAACCCAAGAGGCAAGAAAGAAAGCACTCCAAAGCCACTTTGGAATCAAGGGAAGTTCTTAACTAAAGAACATTCAGACCATTACTACAAGATAATGAGTCACAGATCAGTGATCCCGGAAGTCAGATTTGATCTGAAAGAAGATGAATATCCGGAGATCCAAGAGCAAATTCGAAACAGGAATTGGGAAATTCTGACCAATCCTGAAACGAAAGTGGGGAAGAACATGGTTCAGGAATTTTATGCTAATTTATGGCAGACAGAAAGGCAAAGAATCATTGGAGCCGCCCTCTTTGACCATAAGACAGTAGTCAGAGGAAAGATCATTCATACCAATGCTGACAAGATCAGGGAGATATTCAAGATTCCTCAACTGAAAGATGACCCAGACTCCTTTAATAGGAGAATGATGAGGGTCAATAAAGGATTGGACAAGATCTTGGAAGATATATGCACCCCTGGAGCCAAGTGGACCACCAGCACGACTGGCGTCCCTGTTCAACTAAAAAGGGAAGATCTAAAACCAGTAGCCAGAGGCTGGCTGGATTTCATTGGGCGTTCCATATTACCCACCAGCAACCGTTCTGAAGTTACCATCAAAAGAGCTGTCATGATTCACTGCATCATGTTGGGAAAAGAAGTAGAAGTCCATCAGCTGATCTCATGCGAGCTATACAAAATAGCAAACAGGAATTCTAAGGATGCCAGATTGGCTTATCCAAGCTTAATTTCTATGCTTTGCAAAGATGCTGGAGTAAAGATGGGAATAACTGAATATATCCTAATTGAAAAGCCCATTACTGGAATATCAATGGTCAGACAACAGCAACAAGATGATTCAACCAAGAAGAGAGCATCAGAAGCTCTCCCAGAACTGCCCCAATTCGAATACTGGGAACATCTTGAGGATTCTATTTCCAGATTGCAAGAAGCTATGGATCAAATAAGGGAAGAACAGAATAATCAAAGTAGCATGATTTGCAAACTGCTCAAGGAACAGGAGGAGCAAGGGCGTGATCTAAGGGAGCTGAAGCGCCAAAAATTAATCCTTGAACCACACTCCACAGATCAGAGGAACATCTAATCCTCAAAACAACAGGTTGCTGAGTTCCAATTTTTCTGCTTTAACTTAGTGATAGTATTATTATAGAAATTTACCTTAGGAGATATTTAGTAGTAATTAGTATGTCTATTTTGATTTTATTTCCAATTAAGCTATAATTTATTTTTCTCATCATCATTAGGCATGAATAAAGTAGTAGATTTTTTTTTAGAATAAAGAAGTAATCTATATTTTTCGAGTTCTTAATAATAAAAATTATAATCAATTACATGTGGTGGCAATACTTTTTGTTTTCTGAATGAATGCTTGAACAGTGCATAAATTGTATTTTGAATTTGATGAATATTGGCTCCTGAAAGGATGAGGAACACGAAAAATATTATTGATGATCTGAAAAATCATGAAAGTGATTCTTGAAGCAAGAAAAAGCAGTTCAAAAAAAAAAATTATTCACAAGCCATGAGCACTAGCCAAGAGTAAAAAAGGGGATCCAAGGCTTTGAGCATCAATGGATAGGAGGGCCCAAGGAAACAAAATCCAGGCCTAAGCGGCTAAACCAAGCTGTCCCTAACCATGTGCTTGTGGCATGCAGGTCCAAGTTACAAGCTTGAGACTGAGTGGTTAAAGTCGTGATCCAAAGCAAAAGAGTGTGCTTAAGAGCTCTGGACACCACTAACTAGGGACTTTAGCAAAGCTAAGTCACAATCTAAAAAGGTTCACCCAGTTATGTGTTTGTGGCATTTATGTATCTGGTGGTAATACTGGAAAACAAAGTGCTTAGGGCCACAGCCAAGACTCATAAAATAACTGTGTTCAAGAATCAACATACTACACTAGGAGAGTCAATAATACTATCTGAATTCTGAGTTCCTAAGGATGCCAATCATTCTGAAAATTTAAAGATACAGGGGGATGCCAAAACTGTTCAGAAACAAAAAGCTATAAGCCCCGCTCATCTAATAAGAATATGAGCTTCATTTAAAACTCTAAAATATTATTACTTCTTAATTTCTGCTAAAGCCTATTTTACTCATCTAGTTGCTTGAGGACAAGCAACAGTTTAAGTTTGGTGTTGTGATGAGCGGATATTTTATACGCTTTTTGGGGGTAATTTCATGTAGATTTTAGCATGTTTTAATTAGTTTTTAGTTAAATATTATTAGTTTTTAGACAAAAATCATATTTCTGGACTTTACTATGAGTGTATGTATTTTTCTGTAATTTCAGGTATTTTCTGGCTGAAATTGAGGGAGCTGAGCAAAAATCTGACTTAGGCTGAAAAAGGACTGCTGATGCTGTTGGATCCTGACCTCCCTGCACTCGAAATGGATTTTCTGGAGCTACAGAAGTCCAATTGGCGCGCTCTCAACGGCGTTGGAAAGTAGACATCTAGGGCTTTCCAGCAATATATAATAGTCCATACTTTGCATAAGGATAGACGACGTAACTTGGCGTTGAACGCCAAGTTCATGCTGCTGTCTGGAGTTAAACGCCAGAAAAACGTCATGATCCGGAGTTGAACGCCCAAAACACGTCATAACCTGGAGTTTAACGCCAAGAAAGGCCTCTACTCGTGGATAGCTTTAATCTCAGCCCCAGCACACACAAAGTGGGCCCCAGAAGTGGATTTCTGCACCAATTATCTTAGTTTATTCATTTTCTGTAAACCTAGGTTACTAGTTTACTATTTAAACAACTTTTACAGACATTTCTTGTACCTCATGACATTTTACAAATCTGAATTACATACTTTTGACGGCATGAGTCTCTAAACTCCATTGTTGGGGGTGAGGAGCTCTGCAGCATCTCGATGAATTAATACAATTCCTTTATTTTCCATTCAAACACGCTTACTCGTATCTAAGATGTTCATTCGCACTTAATTGTGAAGAAGGTGATGATCCGTGACACTCATCACCTTCCTCAATCCATGAACATGTGCCTGACAACCACCTCCGTTCTATATCAGACTGAATGAGTATCTCTTATATTCCTAATCAGAATCTTCGTGGTATAAGCCAGATGGATGGCGGCATTCATGAGAATCCGGAAAGTCTAAACCTTGTCTGTGGTATTCCGAGTAGGATTCCGGGATTGAATGGCTGTGACGTGCTTCAAACTCCTGAGGGCTGGGCGTTAGTGACAGATGCAAAAGAATCAATGGATTCTATTCCAACCTGATTGAGAACCGACAGATGATTAGCCGTGCTGTGACAGAGCATAGGAACGTTTTCACTGAGAGGATGGGAGGTAGCCATTGACAACGGTGACACCCTACACAGAGCTTGCTATAGAATGGGTTTTGCGTGTGGAGAAAGGATTTCAAGGAAGAGTTGAAATTCAGAGGACAAAGCATCTCCAAAACTCCAACATATTTCTCACTACTACACAACAAGTAACGCTATTATTCCCTATTATTTTAACTTACAATTTTAAATACTTTGGCTTCTTACAAATAAATCCAAATAACTTTATTAGCCTCCTGACTAAGATTAATAAAATAACATTGATTGCTTCAAACCAATAATCTCCGTGGGATCGACCCTTACTCACGTAAGGTATTACTTGGACGACCCAGTGCACTTGCTGGTTAGTTGAACGGAGTTGTGAACATACTAAAGATCAAAAGATAGAAATCACAATTTTGTCCACCAATAAACTAAAAATTTAAATCCACATTACCCCTTTACTCCAACATGGACATAAGCGGAAATGAACAGTCCAGGAGGACTCTGGGGTCATATGCTAACCCCACTACTACTTCATATGGGAGTAGTATCTGTATACCCTCCATTGGAGTTAGTAGCTTTGAGTTGAATCCTCAGCCCATATAATGTAACCAAATTATCATGTAATATGGGATGTATTGTACTAAGCAATTGACTAAGCAGAAAATAAAACTCAGCAGTTTGCATCAATTCAAAAAGAAACTAGATCAAGCTCATTATTAAGAACGGATTTCACTCTCTATTGATTAAGGCTTACCAAAGCATAAATAAATCAGAAAATCAGAAAATCGATGCAAGTTCAGGAGATGTATGTAAGTTTTGATAACTAAAGGGAAGGGAAGAAAAAACAATCAAAATGCAAGGGAATAGCTTGAATAAACAATTGGTTGACATTTAAGTGAACATTAATATCATTAACGCTTCCTTGTATAGTTGTATATTTTCACATACCAATTACCAGGTAAACGACACAATGGAAACACTTATTTATTTTTGAATCTGTATAAAAAAAACATTTGCAATTGTCACCATTCACTGATTGACATTTAAGATCATTTTTATTAAACAACTTTCAGAACAGCAAATATCATAGTAAAGATTGTCTATAAGCAACTTACCAAGCATAACCTCGCTTCTGGAAAGGTGGTGCCTCCTGCAGTGTGAAGGGAAGTACCTCGAGTCGATTTCCTGGCAGCTGTATTTCTCGCCTGTAATTGTCTATAGGCATCAGTGTTCCAACGTCTCATCAATTCACCAAGAACTTCTGGTGGGATCCAATATGGACGGGCACCTTTTTTGCGAATGGCATGGAGCATACCTCGCAAGCACTTGGCAGCCATAAACCTCCAAGCTTGATAGATATCATCCTCTTCCGTATCAATAATGTCAAAGCATTTCTATTTTAAAAAAATCATTGGAATAAAATTTAGCCTCTGAACAATTATTGTTTCATTGGTCATTATCCATCATTTTATTTCAAACAGAAGTCTTGGCTTTACTATGGTTGTATAGTCACAATCTCTCTAATAAATAAATGGTTATACAATTTCATTTTATTTCATAATTATATCAGAAATTCTAATTTTAAATAAACATCTCCTAATATTTTAAATTGAAGCAGGCATGAATAATTTGAATTGTTATATATATAAATGTTGGGTTTTATTTTTGAAGATGAAAATAGGACCCACAATAGGACAAAGATCTGTCACACAGCAATGAGTGTAGTGCATACTTTATAGCAAACCATGTTTCATAGAAACCACATAACTGCAGAGTCCAAACGATGAAAGACAGAATCAGTTCAAACAACACAGTTAACTCCAAACTCTCGAAAACTACATGAAATTTCTATGACATAACCCCTTTGTTATTTTTCTTTACATGATCCAAAAAGCTAGAAGATTTTGGCACCTTCCCTAGGTACTTTGTGCCTTGTAATTTTATTGCTCTTATGATGATGAGACTCAACACTGAACTCACAAGGCACGGAACCATTACCATTACCATTACCAAACAATGTAGAATAAAGGTTTAATCACTCATTTCCAAACCAAAACTATGTCAATCCTACAAAAGTGAAAAATACTAATAATTTTAAAAAAAAAAACTAACTGTTGACTACTTATCCTTACCCACCAAAAAACATATATATATTAACTAATGTTAGGAGGATAAAAAATAACCAGAATATTTTGAGCCCAAAAATAATTTTGTTGCTGCAGAAATTTTGATAGAACATAAGAAGACAGTATGATATACTATGAGATATAATATTATAAAATACGCAAAACAAGGTAGATAAAATTTACCCTCCACTCAGTCCACCATATTTTTCGAATATCATCATCTGCCTCATCAAAACTCAACCAAGGCTTGTTGTAGTTTTCCTTAAAAACCTGAGAAATACGCTTCAATCCAGGCTTAGGTGGGTGCCAACTACATCAAAAACCAAAAAAATGATAATGACATATTACTAAGTAAAAATGAGACATGCTATTCAACAAATTTAAAGCAAATAACAAACCATTTGGCACCATCATATCTGAGCTTTGGAGCACTTGTGCTGGAGTGACCAGTGGCAGTGGATGTTCCTTGACCCTGAGCATCTTGGGTACTATTAGATGTGGTTCGTCTTTCCCCACAAGATCCTGCTCGACTGGGAGCTACAATAGCTAGATCACTCTGCACACCATGTGAGGCAGTGTTGGAAGGTTCATTGGCTTGTTGAGTGCATGATCTTGGCACACCCGGAGTAGGCATCATTTGTATCTGAGGCTCCTGACGGGAGGGGGTAGTAGTAGCAATAGGTGGCGGTCTCCCATTGGTCTGAATAGTCGTGTCGGATGATGACCCAACGAGAGAGTATGGATCCGCATGCAAGTCAAGGGGCTGACCAGTAGAAAGCCTAGGCCTCCCCTTTCGGCCTCGGCCACGGCCACGGCCATGGCCACGACCGCGATCTCCATCTCTACCAACCATATCCTGTACACATTAAAATAAGCAAGTTATTATCCATACTAATTAAAGTAAAATGCAATTAAAGTAAAATGCAATTAAATTAAAATGCAATTATCCATACTAGTAACTATAGGTGGATAATGAGTATTACTTTCGATAGTTAATGTTTGATAGCTTATAAGTAAGATAATTTTCTCCTTTCAGTTTGTTAGATGACTTTGCTGAACTTTATGATACTCGCTCGAGTGACTAGTGCAATGCACATATTAAGGAAGGAAGAAAATGGTGGCTATTTCTGGTTTGAAGAAATCTTAGACAGAATAGCAGAGGAAGAAGAGAATAGAAAGCAATATAAAAATGAATCTGAAGTTTGATTTAGTATTTGGAAAATTATTACAAGCCTCAAGTCTTCTACCTAAGTCAGAGGCTATATATATATCAATTAGTCTTCATCAACTGCCATAGTAACTAACATAACTAAATTACTATATCTGGAAATTCATAATTAACTTCAACCAATTCTATTTTGACAGCAGAATCTGGTTTCACATTATCTCTATCATGCTTCCAATACATTATGCATAGTGCAGCAACCAGATCAATTTGTTCAAGAAATTAATACTTTCATGCCATTTCAGAGCTTATCACTTTATTATGTGTGTTGAATTGGAATATAATATTAATAAAGAATATAAATTTGGCTTCTCAGGAGGTGGTAGGATATCATCAGATGCATGTATGTAGACAGGTAGCTGCATGGAATCAAAAGCCAAAAGCAGCCAATAATAATTTTTGGTTGGAATCTTTCGTTTGTGACTAATTTGGTTCAAATATAATTGAAAGTTGTGGCTATTCTCAATCACTATTCATATAATTACAAAATAATTGACTCTTTTTATAATATTTGTAGTAGAGATCCGCGTTATTTTAACTACATGCAATTTTCAAAATCAGATTTGATTTCAAAAGGGAAAAAAACCCATAATAAATAAACATTTTCTTTCTTATTTCAAACAATGAAAAAAAAACACAAACTTTATTTAAGTTCAATTATTATTGATATTTAGTTGTATGCACGTACATATAATAAAAGTTATCAAATTGATTATTTAAATGTCAAATTAAATTATTGAAAAAACTCTAATAAATAAAATGAAAGTGATTAGATCAATATTTTTTATTATTAATATTTTTCATTTAAGTTGATTATTAATATTTTTAATTTTGAATTGGAATATAATATAATATCACTTTTTAAAGAGAAGTAATGTAAAAACATATGTTAAAAAAATAACTACAAATTGCGAATTAATTAACCATTTTCTGATGATAAACTCCATATACAGATTAAGAAAAAGAAATCACAAAACAAAAATGACTTGAATCCAAAGTCATCACAGTATCACACAGTTCAATTGGACTTTAGTCATTGGACAGAGTTTCATGTCATTTGGTGCACGAAATCTTAATCCCAATTATCAAAGTCAAAATTTCTTATGATCTCGTACCACTAACCAGCAAGTGCACTGGGTCGTCCAAGTAATACCTTACGTGAGTAAGGGTCGATCCCACGGAGATTATTGGTTTGAAGCAAGCTATGTTTATCTTATTATTCTTAGTCAGGATATTAATTAAAATTATCAGTTGGAATTATTAGATTGGAAAAATAAAAGAGAATAATAGCGTTACTTGTTGTGCAGTAATGAGAAATATGTTGGAGTTTTGGAGATGCTTTGTCCTCTGAACTTCAACTCTTCCTTGAAATCCTTCTCCACACGCAAAGTCCCTTCCATGGCAAGCTCTATGTAGGGTGTCACCGTTGTCAATGGTTACTTCCCATCCTCTCAGTGAAAACGTTCCTATGCTCTGTCACAGCACGGCTAATCATCTGTCGGTTCTCAATCAGGTTGGAATAGAATCCATTGATTCTTTTGCGTCTGTCACTAACGCCCAGCCTTCAGGAGTTTGAAGCTCGTCACAGTCATTCAATCCCAGAATCCTACTCGGAATACCACAGACAAGGTTTAGACTTTCCGGATTCTCATGAATGCCGCCATCAATCCGGCTTATACCACGAAGATTCTGAGTAATGAATCTAAGAGATACTCATTCAATCTGATGTAGAACGGAAGTGGTTGTCAGGCACACGTTCATGGATTGAGGAAGGTGATGAGTGTCACAGATAATCACCTTCTCCATAATTAAGCGCGAATAAACATCTTAGATAAGAACAAGCGTGTTTGAATGGAAAACAAAGGAATTGTATTAATTCATCGAGACGCTGCAGAGCTCCTCACCCCCAACAATGGAGTTTAGAGACTCATACCGTCAAAAAGTATGTAATTCAGATCTGAAAATGTCATGAGGTACAAAATAATTCTCTAAAAGTTGTTTAAATAATAAACTAGTAACCTAGGTTTACAGAGTATGTGTAAACTAAGATAATTGGTGCAGAAATTCACTTCTGGGGCCCACTTGGTGTGTGCTGGGGCTGAGACTAAAGCTATCCACGAGTAGAGGCTTTTCTTGGAGTTGAACTCCAAGTTATGACGTGTTTTGGGCGTTCAACTCCGGATCATGACGTGTTTCTGGCATTTAACTCCAGACATCAGCATGTACTTGGCGTTCAACGCCAAGTTACATCGTCTATCTTCGCGCAAAGTATAGACTATTATATATTGCTGGAAAGCCCTGGATGTCTACTTTCCAACGCCGTTGAGAGCGCGCCAATTGGACTCCTGTAGCTCCAGAAAATCCATTTCGAGTGCAGGGAGGTCAGGATCCAACAGCATCAGCAGTCCTTTTTCAGCCTAAGTCAGATTTTTGCTCAACTCCCTCAATTTCAGCCAGAAAATACCTGAAATCACAGAAAAATCCACACACTCATAGTAAAGTCCAGAAATATGATTTTTGCCTAAAAACTAATAATATTTAACTAAAAACTAATTAAAACATGCTAAAATCTACAGAAAATTACCCCCAAAAAGCGTATAAAATATCCGCTCATCATCATTTTTTGGCAGTTGGAAACTTAAAGTCAATGGCTGAGAGTTCTTAAAGTCAAGGTTCAAGAGCCTTAAAAGTAAATTAACAAATTTGCAAACTAAGAATTTACAACTAAATCCTCAATCTGAGAATTCTGAACTTCCATCATCATCAATGTAAGCATCATCGTCATCATAGTTCTCAATGTCATCGTCCTCCTCATTATTTACGTTAGGAACCTGGAGGTCAGCTACTTGAAGTTGTATCATATTAACATCTCCTGACGTAGATGCTAATGATGGTGGAAACTCGGTTTCTGAAATGATCCTAGCATGTGGAGGCTCATCATTCTGATACACCTCGGTTTCAGATTCATTTTGTGCCTCCTCCATTATTTTTCGTGGTTTACATGTAATCACAACCTTCCAATTAAACTTACAGCCTTGTGGATATGGCATGTAATACACTTGTCTAGCTTTTTGCGCAAGAATGAATGGATCGTAACTCCCATATCTCCTAGTGGGTAATACTTCAATTATTTTGTAATCTTTGTGCCTACGCATTCCCCGAGGCCTAGTAGGGTCATACCACTCACAGTAAAACAAGGTGACTCTTAAACTAATAAGACTTGGATATTCAACAATCAAAATCTCTTTAAGAGTGTCGTACCAATTAGATGCATCATTCCCTCCATCACCTTTAACATATATGCCTGTATTATCTGTCTTCTTTCCAGATGCATGCTCAGGAGTATGAAATCTATACCCGTTAACCTTGAACATACAAACACTCGTGGCCCTAGTTTTTGGCCCGAATGCTAAACTCAATAAATGAGGACAAGTTATGCCATTACTGGGATTTTTTACCTGATTTTGTCAAACAAAACATAGTATTTAGAAAAATAAGATTTACTTTGACATATTTTGATACAATCAACAAAATGTAAAAACTTACATGCTCATGGAACCATGATGGAAAGTTGGATAAAGAATTATTGCTCCCATGGATCTGCTCGTATTTACATCTAAATGTATCGACTTCAGGACAATTCAACAAGATATGTAAGTGAGCGGCTTTCATTTCCATACTAGTTAACCATCTGTCTTTGTTGGCTCCCCCAGGAACACCCTGTTGATCAAAAATAGAAAGGGTAGGCTCAGATGAACTTACACCACCATCATCATTCCGATTCAGCCTTGTTCTGTTAGACATGACATGTGGCTCAAAGTAATAAGAACAATAACTTGATGTCTCTCTAGCCAGGTATGCTTGACAAATTGAACCCTCTACTCTAGCCCGATTCTTCACTGATCTCTTATACGTGCCTATTTCATGCTCAAATGGATACATCCACCTATACTGAGCTGGTCCACAAACACGTGCCTCATATGCCAAGTGAACTGGTAGATGCTCCATTACGTCAAAAAAGGCAGGTGGAAAAATTCTTTCTAACTTGCACAAAATAACAGGAATATTAGCTTCCATTTGTACAAGATCGCTAACCCGAAGAGTAGATGAACAAAGGTCCCTAAAATATTGACTTATTTCGGTCAACAGTTTCCACACGTGGTCTGGCAACTCTTTGAAGGCTAACGGAAGCAAACACTCCATAAATACATGACAATCATGAGTTTTCATCCCAAACAATTTTCCTCCCTTGACATCGACACACCTTTGTAAATTTGAAACATATCCATCTGGCATTTTCAACTCTTGTACCCATTTACAAATATTTTTTCGTTGTTGGAGTGTCAAGACATAGTTGCCCTTAGGCTTTGCCCAATGACCTTCGCGTACTTGCACCAAATTCAAATCTGGTCGCTTACAAAGCACAGCCATGTCTAACCTTGCCTTTTCATTGTCTTTTGTTCTTTCAGTATCCATAACGGTATTCATTATGTTATCAAAAACATTCTTCTCAATATGCATTAGATCCAAACAATGACGAACCAAATGATCTTTCCAATATGGGAGATCCCAAAATATACTCCTTTTGGTCCAATTGTGTTCCACCCCATATCCGCTCAATCTCACTTGTCCTCCTGTGTCAACTATTTTAGGATAGTGTCTAACTCTTTCCCAAACCTGTTCGCCACTAAGCCTAATAGGAGGTTCTTCATCCTCCTCAACATTCTTCTTAAAACAAACTTTATTACGCCTATAAGGATGACCTTCAGGTAAATATCTCCTGTGACAGTCAAACCACGAATTCTTTCCGCCATAATCTAACCAAAAGGCCTTGATATCCTCCATGCATAGTGGACATGCTAATCTTCCCCCCGTACTCCAACCAGACAACATTCCATAAGCAGAAAAATCGTTAATTGTCCACATTAATGCAGCCTTTAACTGAAAATTTCTCTTACTATGAATGTCGTATGTTAGGACACCTTCATCCCATAACTCTTTAAGTTCATCTATCAATGGTTGAAGATAAACATCAATTTTTGCTTTGGGATTTTCTTTTCCGGGTATAATGCACGTTAGGAACAAAAAAGGGTCTTTCATACACATATGAGGTGGAAGGTTATAAGGGGTAACTATAACAGGCCAACAAGAGTACGGTGTGCTAAAATGAACATTAGGAGAAAACCCATCAGAACAAAGTCCAAGTCTAACATTACGCGGTTTGCTTGCAAAATGAGGATGCTTGGTATCAAAATGTTTCCATGCTTCACCATGGGAAGGATGTGTCATCACGTCGTCATTTCTGCGATTTTAGTGATGCCACAACATATGAGGGGTAGTACTCATTGATGCAAACAACCTTTGTAGCCTTGGAATCAATGGCAAATAATGCATTCTTTTATATGGCACCTCTTTATTTTTTCCCTTCCTAGGCTTAAATCTCTTCTCCCCACAAAATTTACATTGTCTAAGATCTTTGTCCTCTTTGTAATATATCATACAACCATTGACACAACAATCTATCTTAACATCCTTAAACAATTTTCTTAGCTTCATAGTAATTAGCAGGAATTTCATTTGGAGTTGTTTGCATTTCTCTAAACAAAGTTACCCACTGGTGAAAAGATCCCTGGGATTGGTTTCCCTCTGATTTTATACTCAGCATCCTACTGGCAAGTGACAATCGTGAATGGATACAATTTTCCCACAAGGGTTTACTAACTGAATCTAAGAGGTCATAAAATCTCTTAGCATCTCGATTTGGTTCCTCCACTGTTGGTTGCATGTACATGTGAAACTCAGGTTGTAAAGCATCAACAACCATCTCATGATAACGATCAAAATTTTCTTCCCATGTAATACCACCTAATTCAGAGCTACTTTCAATGTCTTCTTCTATCCTAATCTGATTCTCTGTGGGTATCTCTTCTCCATGCTCTGTCCAAACCCAATAATTAGGTTTAAACCCATGAGTATATAGATCAATCTTAATGTCGATCAACTATTTAAACATCCCACATTGACATCTGGCACATGGACACCTAACTAAACCTCCTCTGAGAAATTCATGAGTTCTAGTACACACATCTACAAATTCATTTACCCCTTTAATAAAACTGGGTTTAAGACCCCGCCTCTGATCATACGTTCTATCATACATCCAACTTCGGTTCTGGTTTTTCATTATTAATGAATTTAATTTCCTACATATCAAAGGGATAATATTCACTTTTTAATTTTTTTATTCAATGAAAAACCACAACAAATAAAAATCTTATCATCAATATAATTTATACTTTCACTATGAATGGTTTACACAAACAAGCATACATAAGTAAGTATAGATAAGCATGCATAATAATTTAACAGAGATAATAAAGATAAAGATAAAGATAAAATAAAACTCAATAATTTAACAGAGATAATAAATAAATAAATAAGTAGAAGGTTAAACCTTGAATAACTTTTCTGGGAGTCTTAAACTCTACCAATATTTTGTGATAGTGTATATGCTGAAGAACCAAATACTCCACTATTGTTTCTTTGATCAAAAGATTCCATTGACCCACACCACTACAGTTCCCAGTTCCCACTGTGAAATGCTGCATAGAAATATTAAATGTTGCAAAAGAGTATATCAGAATCTTGAGTTCGGTAGCAGAAAACTGAATATTCTTTCAATATTGATGATTCCCCATACTTCATAAAGAAGCAGAAAACTAACTAAGCTCCAAGAAGCTAAACCAGAAAACAGAATCAGCTAGTAACAAAATGTTTAATCAGTAACCGAATTTCAAATTCCAACAAACTTAAAACTAGCTAACAAGAAATCAAGCAAGCAATCAACACATGAAGAATTTGAATATATCTCTATTGAGTACTCAGTTTCATAACTCTAAAGAATTTTATTTTATATCTCTTTTTTTAATTTATTTTTAAATAATTTTGACATATACTAAAAATTAGTGATTATTAATTAATTGTGTAAAATATAAATTAAATATAAAATATATATTAAAATTATATAAAAAAGTATATATAAATATATAATAATTAATTTGTTGATTAATTTTTGAGGTGGAGAGAATATTTTTATTTTCTTTGAAGAAATTACATTCGCAGTACTAGTTGATATTTTTGTGTCCAGCTACTATGTCCAAAAACAGGCAAAACAAATGAAGGATGAAAAAAGAATAAAATAACAGCATTGAAGATTATTAAACATATTTCTTAGTAGCTAACATTAGTTATAAAGCAATTTACAAGAAATGAAAAGAAAAAAAAGGAAAGGAAAGGAGGCCAAAAAAAAAGAAAGAAAGCTAAGCTTGAAGAAATGAAAAGGGTAGTGTACCTGAGCTGAAATTCAAGACTAATGTAATATACAAAGATTATATGCTGGAGTAGTGTTTGGAATTTGAATGTCAAAAGTGGATATCAAAATGGATTTATCATGAAAAAAGAAACAGATTATTTGATGATATGCTCTTGATATTCACGGTTAATGCGAGACAAAAAGAGTAGGATTTTATTTCTTTACTTGTTGGAAAGCTAAGCAGTTGGTTTGGTTATGCCTATAAAATTATATATTAACTGAAACTACATGTGATCTAGTATTTGATTGATCATTGATCTTAATCATAAAACATATAAAATCAATAATTAAAATTCCTGAAAATTTTTAATATATCTAAAATGCATTCAATAATATATAGATATTCTTTTCCATACACATATGTTATTGGAAACAAGAAGATTGAAATGAGACAATGACCATAAATGAATTGTTGGAATTACTGTGAGTAAACGACAGGGCATGTGAGTTAGTGGAAAATGACAATTTGAGAGTTGCAGTGATCAGAATTGAGAGAAGAAGAATCTTAGATATGTGCATCATTGGAATTAGGGAGATGCACATGTCCCAAACCTAAATCCACAAGCTTGGCTCGTGGCTAGTGACCAAATTAAAGGGGTCCTCCCACTTTCTATCTGCTCTATATAGAGTGGTCTCTCTTCCAAACCAATTCAAACTCAACACAACAATCAAATAATAGTGCACCAATTCAGTAACATACATACACTTGCATTATTCGTTCAACTACTTACTCTAGAAAAATGTGTTCCACTTGCAAGGTTAATGTTGCCCCTTGCTGCAACAAGTTTGAAAACGATGATCGTGATGATGGCTATGCTCCTGCAACTACTAATTGCTTTCGACAAGAGGATAATAATGAATATGATCATTCAAGTTTCATGGAAGGTGATGATGACGATGATGGCTATGACTACGCTCCTGCTGCCTAATATACTAAAGCGAAAAGTTCAAGGGTCAACACAATTCAGTGTATTTAGTCAGCACTTATAGCTAGTTATCAGTCTAATTCCTTTAGTTTAGTAGTGATTCTAACAAAATCCATTCTAGTTTGTAGTTATAGTTAACCAAAAAACCGGCTGATCAGACATTGAAATTAAATCAAAAATTCCATTCAGGAATTTCTCCGAACATGTAGTGTGTAGAGTTTAAAACAGTAAATTTCAATTCAATCTAAGCAACATTCAACCCAGTAATTTCAGAAAGATGCAGCCAACAACAATTTCAGTCCAGAAATACAAGTTTTAACAAACCTAAGCCTAACCAAAATTTCTAAAAACAGAATTAAAAAATAGTGAAAATAAAGAAAAGAAAGACATGGAACAGGGGAAGGGAACCTGCATTGATGAAAGGAGGAAGAAGAACGGAGAGGCGACAGGGTGGTGGTGATGTCGCGGTGGCACAGAAGGTCGCCGTCGCTGGTGGTTGCTTGTCGGTGCTTGAAGACGCGGACAGAGGGTGACTCCACGAATAGGGGTGTCGCACGCAGGAACAAAGAAATGGAGAAATGGGGATGAAAGAGATGAAGGAAGATAGAGAGGGTAGGCGATGGTGGTCGCCGGTGGTGGTATCGGACGGAGGCGGTGGTGAACAGAAAGTGAAATCAACCAAAGATACCTAGCTTGAAGAATACCTAGCTTGAATTTGGGGAAGTTTGCGTTTCTGAATTTGGAAGCCGGAGTGGACGCGAGGACATATGTTTTTAGTGATAAAAATCGACGGAATATTTGTCGATTTTAATTAAAAAAAATAACACACAAAGCGTCTATTTTATAGATTAAATTTACACCGTCCACTTTATTTTAGGAAGCAATCAAGACCGTTCAAATTTATCGACGGTAAAGGTGTCGATAATTTAAATAATAAAATAGACGCTATATTTGTCGATTTTAATATAAAAAAAACAACACATATGGCGTCTATTATATAAATTAAATTTAGATAGTTTATTCCATTTTAGAAAGTAATCTAGACCGTTCAAATTTATCGACGGCACGATTGTCGATATTTAAAATAATAAAATAGACACCATATTCGTCGATTTTATTTTCGACTTCTGGTTTGACCCTACCATGGCGATAATACAGAAATAAATTAATGCGTTATAAAAATATCGACGAATAGGCTGTCGATTTTAATATTTTTATTTTTAATTATTTTTTTAGTAATATCGACATCAAGCCGTCAAAAATTATCGACGGCAGAAATAGCCATCGATTTTTGCCGTCGATAAACACGCTTTTTCTTGTAGTTAAAGTTTATTTTTTATTTTTCATTTTAAATCATTATTGACTTTGGGTTCTAATTACCAATATTGGCATGTTGTAATAGTTTATATATGTTGATTGAGAATTATAACTTTTGTGATTTTGGTTAATTTATATATGTGCAATGGATCTAATTACTGATGTTATAATGGTTTGCTCAGTTTTTTAAATAAGTATTTTATATATGGTTTGTTCATATTTTTCAATTTTTTCAATATAAGTCATAGTGCCTTAAGATTATTTCATGGCTAGTAATGTTAGAGAGGACGCATAAAATAACAGTGTTGTTCCTAATGATATTGAGATTGACATTTAGAGTAATGCTAATACACTTCATGTTAAATTTATAGTGATCAGACATTAGTTTTTTTTTATTTTATGTTAATTGACATTATATGAATTTTATGTTTGCAGTTTAATTTATGTATAAATTTTAATTTTTTATCTTAATTTATGTATGAATATATAAATCTTAAAGTATTATTTAATTGTTATAGGACGGGTACGAGTAGGGAGGGTACTCGTAAGAAAGGGTTAGGGTACAACATTTTACTACCCACAGAAAATGGTTAGGGTACAATATTTTACTACCCGCAGGTATAGGTGGAGCGAGTAGTTGAGAAGCTTAAGGACGGCGGGCAGGGTCGGGTAAGTCAAAAACCCGCCTCATTGCCAAACCTATACGTAGTGGATTAGTTCTCGATCTGTCCAGTTAAAAAAACACCATAGAAAAAAATAGTTTTTTTTAAGTAGAATAATTTCTCATTGATAACAATATTTATGGAGATTTTTTTTGTTGGAATTTACTTGCCACAATTTTATTTGTTAGCATCATATTCATTCTTGAAATCAAAAGAATATCATCAATATTGTTACCTGTTAAAATTTCACATTTTATGACATAATTTTCAAGTTTTGAAACTCAGACTTATGTCATTACAAAAGCTATTTAGTTAATATTCCTTAATAACATTACTGGAACACCATCGTTGAGTATTAGTTTGTGGGAAGAGAAATCAATAACAATTTTTGTTATTCAATATGTAATTTATTCTATTGTAAAATAAATTATTATTTGCTAAATTTCTAAATACATTTTCTTTTAATTTTTTACACCATTTTATTTGGCAATGTTCTCAGGCAATGCACGAAATAATTAATAAAAATATATGAAGTTTTTATTAAAAAATTAAACAAAAAAATATATAACAATTATTACTATAAATATTTTATAAAGTTATAATTAAACTCAAAGGTTAACGATTTTTAATGTTAAAAATATTAAAAATAATTAGTATTTATTTTAATTCATTTGAGTTGGTTGAGTAGTTATCTCACTCGTCTACTTGCGAAAGTATTTTTGAATCTCGCTTATGTATATAACAACTCATTGGCTAGCAACAGATCCTTAATAAATGGAGGTTCAATCCATGGTGGATTAGTTCTCGGCTTACCGAGTTGGAAAATACAGTGGAAAAAATAGTATTTGTCTTGAAAATAGAATAATTATCATTGATAGTAATACTTGTGGAGATTTTTTTTGTTAAAATTTAAATGTGACAATTTTATTTATTGGTATCATATTCATTCATGAAGTCAAAATAATATGATCAACTAACATTGTTACCGGTTAATATTTCACATTTTATAAATAGATTTTCAAATTTTCAAACTTACATATAGACTTATTTTTTTTACAAAAGCTATTAGATTGATTAATATTCCTTAGTAATATTACTAAAACACTGTCGTTGAGTATTAATTTTTATGAAAAAAAATCATAATAACTTTGGTATTCAATATATATATAATTTATTCTTTTAAAAAATTATTATTTATAGATTGGTAAATATATTTTTTTTTCATTTTTATATCAGTTTATTTGGCAGTAGTTACCATTAAAAAAATGAATGACAACATTATCTTATAATATGATATATAAAATAATTTTTTATTTTAAAATTAATTTTCGTCAACAAAATTAAATTAAAAATAATTTTGTACACAAATTTAAATTTGACTTTAAAATTGATTAATCACTCACCTTTTTTAAATTATAATAACAAAAAAATTGATTAAATGCAAAATATTTAATATTTAATAATTTCAATCATTTAAATTTCAATTAATGATAATTGGATTAGAAATTAATTATAACTTAATAATCGATAATATATATAACTTATATATATATATATATATATATATATATATTAGTACATAAATAATAATATCTAATATTTAATTTATTTATTTTTTTGACAAGATTAATATATAATTTATTTATTTTTTTGACAAGATTAATGTATAATTTATTGATAATTGATTTATTATTTAAATTTTTTTAAAATATTGTAGTATATAAAAATAGTGGTCTTATTCTTTTATTATTATTTCATAATTTTTTTATTACGTAATTAACTTAATTAATAACTTTTATTATTATTTTTTTACCAAAAAAATTATATTTCTACTATTTATAAATTTTTTAATACTAATAAATAAATAATATTTATATTATATTTATTATCCTAGATAATGGCTTGAGTTGCTTATTTCGTATATTAATAATATAAAATGAGAAAAAATTATGTAATAAATCATATAAAAATTATTTAATTTACACATAAATTAATTTTATTAAAAATAATTTTTATATATAATCATCTTTAATATATGTAGTATCATGTATATATTATGATGACATTTTAATTATTATGTGAGTGATTATTATTATTATTATTATTATTATTATTTATTTTTTTGTTTGTTTTATTACGTTAGTAAATAATATTTAGATTAAAAGAGAATAAATATAATTAAAATTTTTTAATTTGATTAAAAAATCTCTTGTAAGCATATCTAACTTTTATATATATTAAATGTAATAATATTTAATAGTATATTATGCTTTGCAACAATGACTCAAAATATTAACTCAAGTGAGTAAGATCAACTTAGGTCCATTGTTCGGATTTTAAATCCAAATTAGGTTCGTTATTGGGACTCAATGCAGATGAAGCCCATGTGTCCCATCTCAAATCGGCACAAATTGAATTTCCGTTGTTAGTTAGAGATGGTAATGGATGCTCGTGTGGACGCGGCAGACTTTCATTCCTGTCCGTCGCTCCTATTTTAAAAAAAATTACCCTCTATCCCCTCTTCATTTTTGTCGCAAGTCCCTCTTTAATCTTCCCTTAAAGAATGCAGATATCCACAGTTATCTATAGATATTTTTTGAATTTTCTTTAAATAAAAAAAATCATAATATAATAATCATAAAATAATTAATTCAATATAATTCAACAAAATTCATAATAACATTTCAAAAAAAATATAAAAACATCTTCCAACAAATTACATAACATAATTTTTTGAAACGAAACAAAGCGATGTAGTGACAAATTTAAGAGGTGGATAATGTGAGTTAGAAAGAGAGAGATGCAAAATCAAGACTAAGGATATGCTTAAAAAAATTGTTCGAATTGGAGGCAAAAATTAAAGTCACTAAATTTATATATATATATATATATATATATATATATATATATATAAATTAGAAAAAACGGGTCTTAAGAAGGGGCAACTATGTCCCACATCCCTGTCCATTTCATGTGGATAGGTTCCAACAATCCCGCCTATGAAAATTTGACATATTTCTAGTAAGTTCCAAATCGCAATTAATCCCTACGAATATCTATTTGGATTTTTTTATCATTCTAATTGCTAGCATTCGTCGGTTCGTAACGTGAAATTACACTAGCCACTTAGTTAATTCTTAGATAACCAAAGTCCAGTTTATATCATTCTCATAAAATTATATGTATCTTATTATAATAATATTAATAAAAAATAAATGTTTAAATACTAAATGAGTTACAATTTTCGTATATATAACAATGATTAATATCACATTTTATAACTTGTGAAATCATATTATAAACTATTGATAAGTTTAGATTATAAATATAAATTGAAAAATTTAACTATAAATTTAAATGGCCTTATTTTTAAACTGTATAATTTAATAATTTTTTTTCAATTTCTATATATGCTAATAATATTAATTCTTCTAACTTTTTTATTCTATATTCTCTAATATATTGTTCTTTTAGAAATATTCAATTACATAAATACTATCTATTTCATTATACAACAGTCCAGAATCTTAATTATTTAGCTTCTATGGCAAGAACCTCTACATTTTTAAGAATGTGATAAAATTTCTTTATCTATATCACTGTGTTATAGCAAAATACACCAACCACTAAATGGAGATTGAAATTAATAACCAAATGAAAAAAAGAAAAAAAAAAGCTAAATACATGAATTGTCTAACTACTATGATACATAGATAAATGTGGAAGTAAAATTACACAAGAATTTTTTTAAGTCATAATTGAAAATTCACCTATCCATTCTGTCAATCTAACAACATATTCGAGTGTCACAATTTCTGTAGGCCGTCACGTAGACTTTTGAATACCTAAAAAGCCTTATTTTTTTTAGTGTAAGTAATGAATATCTCCCAATTCATAAACTTCACCATGCTCTCAAGCTCATTAATTACCTCAGCAGTGTTTTGAACAATAAATGTATTTTTGGGTCCCAGAATTTGATCAATTTCAGCCACAAACAACTTGAAAATTACACCTAACATACCAATAAATATATTAGCAAAATAAAACAGATAATTATTGTCTGTTGATATGATATGACAAACTATTAATTTTGACGAATGAGAAATAAAATAATTATACACACATTTTCTTGAGTCTTGAAAACAGATAATCTACATGGAGAAAATCGTAGGACCTAGGATAAGTGTTAAACGATTTACATCAATCGTAATACATGCCAGAAAGACTGCATTCATATATAATAGGAAGTGTATCTAGAGTATCTACTGAAACTAACCACATTCATGATCTAAATATTCAATTCTTTTATAGCTGCAGTAAACCTGGAGACCAAAAACTAACCATAAATTTATATAATTCAGATTAACATTTCAAAAATGATTTTTCTTACTCTCTGTAGATTGATGTTATATCCATAACATTTTGAATAATTGGCCATTGAATTTCTATCCCAACACATGTTCAATGTTCATAGTCTATGTTAAAATTGTCAGGGACAGACTTTTCATAAACTCCACATTGAGAACTTGTCAACCATGGTCTATAAATATTTCATGGTTAACATATTATATATAGCTCTGAATAGGAGTTGGAAGGTCTGGTGGCTTGTATCCATAATAAGTCGATAATTGCTCTCTTGCCATGACGTCTCATAGGAAGAAAAAAATAGTTGTAAAAACTACCTAATAAAAGAGTCATTGATAAAAAAATGAGACCCTCTTCTAATATATATGACTTTTTATAATGATAAAATAAAAATAGAAGGAATAAAATTTAGTAATTTTATATTAGAAATAGAATTTAATATTTTTTCTAATAAAATTAAATAATGAATTAGTTATAATTAATATATTTAAATAAATAAAACAAATCAAATAAAAATATTTTTAAGAATTAATTAAATTAATTAGTTAATACAAATAATTAGTATAATTGATTTGATTTAACTTATTAAATTCAAAAAAATAAATAAAAAAATAGTTGATTAAATTTAATGAATTAAAAAGACAAATAGAGAAACATTCTTAGGAGACAATGATTTTCTTAACTAAATTAATCTGTGTTTATTATATTGAATTAGAATAAATAACAAATTATCTATTTTAATATGCACCTTATAAATTAATAAATTAAAATAATCGATATAATGAATTATAATTAATTAATTGATATAAATTATAATAGATTGTGTGATATTTAAATATCTAATCAAATTAATTAGTTGATATAATTAATTTTCCTGTAATAAATTGTATTTAATGAATTAAAAGAAATAAATTGAAAAACACTTTAACAATTAATTGTTTGATATAAATTATAATAAATTGTGTGATATTTAAATATATAATCAAATCAATTAGTTGCTATAATTAATTCACCGTAATAACTTGTATTTAATGAGTTAAAAGAAATAAAACAAAAAATACTCTCAAAAATATGTTACGTCAATTCCATCATTAAATATAAAAATCCGATTTTTATATAATAGAATAGATTTTAAATTAGGCAAAAACTTCACTTCTGTTCTTGCAGGGCGAAAGCTAGTGCACTCCAGGTAAAGTAGGGAGTGCAACACTCTTTAAAAGTTAACCTACTATCAAAAGTTATCAGGTAAATTAAATTTATTTATTATTGTTATTTTTTTTTTGTCATGGGCTGAACAAACAAATCGGCACTAACAAAAATACTAATTCTCTCATTTAACACACGGACGACCTTTACACCACAAAAATACTCAGGAAAATTTGATTGAATTCCTCCATTACTCTGTTATTGTCGATGTGATGTCTTCAAGCATTTTCACTATTTTATTTGTTGGCAGGTGTTTCCATTATCGTTCTGACTAGTCACAGATTTTAACGCTCTTGAACCCACCACATTCCACCTCTACCATAAATGACCTTCAAAGTCCGAAAAATTGCTGCCATAGAAAAGGAAGACGCATGTCTGTTGCTGCTGCTGGTTGGCTAACATAGAAGAATTCCGGTCTCCATGAAGACGCCATGATTCTCAGATGACAACATAGTCAAAGCACAAAATAGATGACAGTTACAACAAATTCATTCTCTTTTATTTCAAATTATCCTCAAATTGTACCTAATAAAATGAAAAATTAAAATACAATTATATTTAAACAATTATTTGTATTATTTTTTTATTAATTTATTCAAAAAATAATTAAATTTTAAAGTTAATTGGTATAAAATATTACAGATATAAAATTAAGAAAATTTTTTATTTGTATAAGAATGAGCCTAATAAATAATTATTCTATTTAATATATAATTAAAAATATTTCTTTCTTTATCACCGAATTATAATTCAAATGACATAGTTTTCAACTAAGAGTTGGTTAAAAAAGGAAATACTTCTTTCTTTTATTAACTTTTTTTAAACATTAATTATTTATTTTACATGTAATATAGAAATAAATGAATTTAATATTTATTGAGTAGATGCAGTTACGTAAAAAAATTTTATTGTCATAGTGTTTGAACCAAATAAAAGAAAATATTATTTTAAGAAAAACTAATAATATATTTTTAATAATATTCTTAATACAAAATAATAAATTTTAAATATTTTTAAATAATATATATTAACTAAAATAATATAATTATCCAAAATAATATATTATAAATATAATAAAATAACATATTTCAATAAAAAAATTTTTAATAAAAAACTATATAAATATTTTTTATATAAATTTTTGTTTCGCACAAAATAAAATTATTATATGTTTGTTTGCTTTTTATGTTATATATATGTTCTTTTTAATTAAATTTATATAATACAAATTTTTTTATCATTTTATTCATATTTAATGTTTTAATTTTTTTTCACACAAAATAAATTTATATATATATATATATATATATATATATATATATATATAATACAAAATTTTTTATCATTGTCTTATATTTAATATTATAATTTTATTTCACATAAAACAAAATTTATTTAAATTTTAATATTATATATATATAACACAAAATTTTTTATCATTGTGTTTATATTTAATATTATAGTTTTATTTCACACAAAATAAAATTTATTTAAATTTTAATATTATATACATAATATATATTTAATATTATAGTTTTATTTCACACAAAACAAAATTTATTTAAATTTTATTATTATATACATAATATATATTTAATATTATTTTTTTTAAGATTCTAATATATCTTTTTTTTTCTGAATTTAGTATATGAATTTTTAACTTATTTTTTATGTATCATTTATTTTAATTCTAAAGTCCAATAAATTTTTTTTTTTGTACAAACATGTTGTTTTTATTTTTACTCTATCATCAATATTTTATTTTGTTTTTATATTAAAATACTATTATTTTTAAATTTTAATAATTATTAATTATTTTATATCTTTTATACTATTATATACTACAAGTATTAAAAAATAATATAATAGATATTATATAATTATAAAAAATAAATAAGTTTATAATTATCGTTAAACAATAATTAATTTAAGAATGATGAGTTTATAATTAAAATTAAAATAAATTAAATAAAAGTAAACTATTTGATGAAAAATATCTATATGTACTATAATTTGCATAAATTTAAATAGAAAATATAGTGGTCTGGTGGTTGTGGAGCCTTTTGGTTTCCTTGAGGATAGGGGTTCGAACCCTACCTCAAGTATTTTGGAAATATTTTCTCCCAAACGGTTCGATCAAATCACTTCACCGGTTCGCACCGGTTTTGACCGGATTAATTCCTTGTTCGGTTCAATCACTGGACCGGATCGATATAGGGTTCGATTCAATCACTGAACCGGACCGATATAGGGTCCGGTTTACCAGTTTTCCGGTCGAACTCCAGTTCACCGGTTTTTCGGTTGAACCGGCCGGTCCGATCCGATTTTTACAACTATGATAGCACTCCATACTTAGTAAGGAGCGTTTAAGGATGAGCCTTCATAACTGAACAGATAAAAAAAGGGCTAATGGAAGTTACACACACTGTACTCCCCTACGAAAACGCTAAGGTGCACTCGAAATTTCGAATTTTGACTTTACACTTATAAAAAAGGGCTAATGGAAGTTGGAAGTTACACACACTGTACTCCCCTACGAAAACGCTAAGGTGCACTCGAAATTTCGAATTTTGACTTTACACTTTTGTCTGTTGCCATTACAAATTCCTTAGCGACTCTATCCCCGCAAAACAACTCATTTGACTTATCTTTTTCCTTTCTTTACTCATGAATTCATGTCACAACTAATCAAATGCATATATGTTTCCTACTTTAATCATGACTAGAATCTTATTTTATAAAAGCACTACAACTTGCTATAAGTTCAAATCAATCAATTTGTTGTATTTATTACCCTGAACTCCCTCCAAAGGGATGGCAAAATTTTGAATATGTGGAAACGGACTGAAAAAATCTGCAATGAAAAGTAAAATAGAGATTCGCAAAATTTTCAACCGAGATGGAGATCTGTTTTTACGAATAAATAGGAATAAAGATAAAAAATTGTGGTACTCGCTCCATGGAAATTCCTTAAATTTCTATTAGTATAAAATTATTAAAATATCTTATATATATATATATATATATATATATATATATATATATATATATATTAGAGAGAGAGAGAGAGGGTTAATCACCAAAAACACCTCCGAATTATTCAAACGCTTACAAAAATATACCCGAATTTTATTATTGACAAAAGTGCTTTTAAATAATTTAAAAATACAACAACAATACCCACGATCTGAATCTGAAAGTATCCGGGAAGACCAGGAATGCCCAAGAAGACGGCGTGACCCCGTGATATACACCCGGCTTGAAGGGAGACGCGTCACTGAGCAAGACCGGGAAGACGGCGGAGAAAGGCCGAGGAGAACATGACGACTCGTGATAATGGGCGCAACCCCGTTTTATCATTCCGTCCTCGAGGTCTGGCTACCAAAGCACTTTTGCTAAGCCAACGGACATGAGATACGATGGAACTCAAGACCCACAGTAGCATCTAACGGCCTTTGAGGCCAAAATTAACTTGGAGGGGGTAGGCAACAAGGTGAGGTGTCGCACCTTCCCGGTCACTCTGGCAGGACCTGCAATACGGTGGTTTAACAGCATCCCGCAGGGTTTTGTTGCCAAATTTTCGGATATTAGCCGCGCTTTCTTGGCCCAATTTACCACCCGCATTGCAAAGGCCCGATCAACCTACTTGGGGTGACACAGAGGTCCGAAGAGCCGACCAGAAAATACCTGGACAGGTTCAACGACGAATGTATGGAGATTGACGGCCTAACTAATTCGGTGGCCAGTCTGTGCTTGACGAATGGACTTCTAAATGAGGATTTCAGGAAGCATCTCACCACGAAGCCGGTATGGACGATGCAAAAGCTAGCCGAATTCTCCCACCTCATCAGGGAGCCGAGGAGACGAGATCACGACCGCGAGGGTGAGGACAAGACCCGCGCGGTGAAGCGACGTCAAGAGCCAGAGGATAACGAGCACGGCCTTACCATAGTAAACGTGGTAACAGCAAGAGACGCGGCTCCAAGGTCAAGGTCGGCACACAAGAAGGACGCCAAAGTCCTGGCGGTCTCCTCATCCCCCGCGCGAAGCTCCAAGAGGGTTCCGTCCATCTCGTTCAGTCCAGAGGACCAATGGTTCGATGAGGTTGCGGAAAACCCTCCCATGGTCATCACGGCCAGAGTGGGAACCGGCCTGATCAAGCGGATCCTCGTAGACACCGGGGCCGACCCGAATATCATGTTCCGCAACGTGTTCGATCCCTTAGGACTCCGGGATGCCGTTTTAAGGACTCACCAACACGGTGTAGTAGGGTTGGGTGACCACTTTATCAAGCCCGACGGGATAATCTCTCTACCGGTCTCCGTAGGACTAGGACAGGGGAGAAGGTCGGTAATGGCGGAGTTCGTGGTTCTGCGAGACTCCACGGCCTACAACGTCATCCTGGGAAGAAAGACTATCAACGATCTCGGGGCAGTGATCAGTACAAAGATGTTGATAATAAAGTTTATCGCTGATGACAGATCCGTGGGATCCATAAAAGGAGACTTGGAAACGGTAGTCGCCTGCGACAATGCCAGTTTCTCCTTAAGGAAGAAATCCAAAGAGGCATCGGGAGTGTTCCTCGCCAACCTGGATGCTAGGGTTGACGATAACCCTAGACCCGAGCCGGAAGGAAACTTGGAAAGGTTCAGGGTTGGCGACTCAGAGGATAAGTTCACCTTCGTAAACAGAAACCTCCCGCACGACCTGAAGGAACCTCTAATGGAAATTATCAGAGCTGACGGCGACCTATTTTCCTGGACGCCAGCCGACATGTCGGGGATAGACTCCCAGCTCATGTCGCATCATTTGGCCGTTAAGGCAGAAGCCAAGCCAATAGCTCAGATCAGGAGGAAAATGTCACAAGAAAGGGCGGAGGAGGTGGCCAGGCAGATAGCCAGCCTTCTTGAAGCGGGATTTATCCGAGAACTCGATTACTCGACTTGGCTGTCGAACGTAGTTCTTGTCAGAAAGAACAATGGGAAATGGAGGATGTGCGTGGATTATTCCGATCTTAACAAAGTATGTCTCAAGGACGCCTACTCCCTCCCCAACATAGATGCGCTCGTTGATGCGGCGGCGGGATATCGGTATCTAAGCTTCATGGATGCTTATTCTGGCTACAACCAGATACTGATGCATCGACCAGACGAGGAAAAAATGGCGTTCATAACACCAGAGGGAATATACTGCTACAAGGTAATGCCATTCGGGCTGAAGAACACTGGGGCCACATACCAAAGGTTAATGAACAAGATATTCAACAACCTTATAGGCAAAATGGTGGAAGTATACGTGGATGATATCCTAGTAAAGACCACCTGACCTGAGGAGCTCATAAGAAATCTAGAGAATGTGTTCGCTTCCCTTCGACAACACGACATGAGCCTCAACCCGCTTAAGTATGCCTTTGCCATGGAAGTAGGAAAATTCTTGGGGTTTATGATAACCTAGAGAGAGGTGGAGGCCAACCCTAAAAAGTGTCAAGCAATACTCCAAATGAAGAGCCCAGGGTGCGTCAGGAAGGCTCACCACACTGTCCTGCTTCCTCGGGGCGTCGGCTGTGAAAGATCTGCCATTTTTCAACTTGATGAGGAAGGGGATAGCATTTGAATGGATCCGGCGTATGAGGAAGCATTCAAGCATTTCAAGGAGATTCTTGCAACGCCACCTGTTCTCGGGAAACCCAAGGACGGAGAACCACTATAACTGTACTTGGCCATAACTGATGAAGCGACGACGGCGGTCTTAGTGCGAGAAGAAGGAAAGATCCAACAACCAATTTACTTTGTGAGCAAAGCACTACAAGGAGAAGAATTAAGATACAGCAAATTAGAGAAGTTGGCACTTGCGCTCCTGACCTCTTCCTGTAGATTACGACAGTACTTCCAAGGTCATCAAGTGATCGTGAGGACAGACCAGGGAATCCGCCAGGTACTCCAGAAACCCAACTTAGCGGGAAGAATGATGACTTGGGCTATCGAGCTATCCTAGTACGACTTGCAGTATGAACCCAGGCATGCAATTAAGGCACAGGCCATGGCCGACTTCTTGGTAGAAGTAACAGGGGACCCATCCGAGACAACGAGCATACGGTGGAAGCTCCACATAGACAGGGCCTCCAACCAGACGTTCGGAGGTGCCGGTATAATCCTGGAAAGCCCAGCAGGAGTCATACATGAACAGTCGATTAAGTTTGAGTTTCCGGTGTCAAACAATCAAGAGGAGTACGAGGCCCTTCTGGGCGGCTTAATCCTGGCTAAGGAAGTCGGGGCTACAAGACTAGAAGTGTGCAGTGACTCATAGGTCGTTACTTCTCATGTCAATGGGACCTACCAAGCCAAAGACTCACTGTTACAGAAGTATCTGAAGAAGAACAAAGAGTTGAGCAAACAATTCGAGAAGGTCATGATCCAACACGTTCCAAGAGAAAGGAACACACGGGCAGACCTCCTGTCCAAGCTAGCAAGCACAAAATCAGGGACTGGCAACCGGTCTCTCATTCAAGGTTTGATAAAGGAACAGCAGTGGTCTTGCAGCTAACCCAATCAAAACCCTCTTGGATGGACCCGATCATTGATTTTTTGGATAAAGCAAGGCTCCCTAGCAACGAGAAGCTGGCCAAAACGATAAGGTGGGAAGCAGTCAAGTATGCAATCATACAGGGTCAGTTGTTTAAAAAAGGACTTAGCCAACCACTGCTAAAATGCCCGTGCCCCGACCAAACGGAGTACGTTCTTCGGGAAGTCCACGAAGGATGCTGCGGCCACCACATCGGAGGGAAGGCCCTAGCTAGGAAGCTCATCAGAGCCGCATACTACTGGCCCTCCATGATGGCGGACTCTAAGGAGTTCGTGAGAAGGTGCAAGAGATGCCAAGAAAACTCCAACTTCCACAAAGCGCCAACAACTGAACTCAGCCTCCTCATAGCTTCCCGACCTTTCGCACAATGGGGAATTGACTTACTAGGACCCTTTCCGGTCGGACCTGGGAAAGTCAAGTACCTAATAGTGACAGTTAATTATTACACAAAATGGGTAGAGGCAGAGCCGTTGGCCAGCATATCCTCAGCCAAATGTCGAAAGTTCATGTGGAGGCATGTAATAGCAAGATTCGGAATTCCGGAAGTCGTGATCTCGGATAACGGGACTCAGTTTGCTGATAAAAAATTCGGAGAATTCCTGGCCGATTTGGGCATAAAGCAAAAGCTCTCGTCAGTTGAGCACCCCCAAACCAACGGACAAGTAGAGGTCGTGAACAAGGTCATCTTGCAAGGCCTAAAGAAGCGACTTGACCAAAAGAAATGAGCATGGGCAGATGAGCTAGCCTCGGTTCTCTGGTCCTACCGCACAACTCAACAGTCGGCCACCGAGGAAACACCTTTCCGACTCACTTATGGGGTGGATGCTATGATAGCTGTGGAAATTGGTGAGCCGATCCCGCGACTACTATTAGGGGGAATTGAAGAGGCCGTGGAAAAGGACTTGGTGGATGAGGCCAGGGAAATGGCCTATTTATCATAAACAACCCTAAAGCAAAGAATGGCATTACGTTACTGGTGCACGAAATTGTGATCATCAACAATGGCGGCAATAGACTTGGAGCTCTCAAAAGTGAATCACACTTTGTCACAACTCACACAACTAACCAGCAAGTGCACTGAATCGTCCAAGTAATACCTTATGTGAGTATGGGTCGATCCCACGGAGATTGTTGGTATGACGCAAGCTATGGTCATATTGTAAATCTCAGTTAGGCGGATTCAAATGGTTATAATGGTTTTCGAATATAAGAATAATTAAAGCATAAAATAAAGATAGAGATACTTATGTAATTTATTGGTGGGAATTTCAGATAAGTTCATGAAGATGCTGTGTTCCTTCTAAATCTCTGCTTTCCTACTACTTCATCC
Organism: Arachis stenosperma; assembly: GCF_014773155.1. Taxonomy (NCBI): domain Eukaryota; kingdom Viridiplantae; phylum Streptophyta; class Magnoliopsida; order Fabales; family Fabaceae; genus Arachis; species Arachis stenosperma. The sequence goes on along the minus strand of NC_080377.1, from coordinate 76,841,252 downwards.
ATTCATTCTTACTCCTTTCCATGGCAAGCTGTATGTAGGACGTCACCATTGTCAATGGCTACTTTCCATCCTCTCAGTGAAAATGGTCCAAATGCTCTGTCACAGCACGGCTAATCATCTGTCGATTCTCGATCATGTCGGAATAGGATCCATTGATCCTTTTGCGTCTGTCACTACGCCCAACACTCGCGAGTTTGAAGCTTGTCACGGTCATTCAATCCCTGAATCCAACTCAGAATACCACAGACAAGGTTTAGACTTTCTGGATTCTCAAGAATGCTGCCAATGGATTCTAGCTTATACCACGAAGATTCTGATTAAGGAATCCAAGAGATACACACTCTAGCTCTCGCTTATAGAACGGAAGTGGTTGTCAAGCACGCGTTCATAAGGACGGATGATGATGAGTGTCACGGATCATCACATCCATCAGGTTGAAGTACAAGTGATATCTTAGAACAAGAATAAGCACGAATTGAATAGAAAACAGTAGTACTTTGCATTAAAACTCGAGATACAGCAGAGCTCCACACCTTAATCTATGGTGTGTAGAAACTCCACCGTTGAAAATACATAAGTGATAGAGGTCCAGGCATGACCGAATGGCCAGCCCCCAAAACGTGATCAAGAGATCAAAAGATGATCAAAAGATAAGACCCCTAGTACAATAGTAAAAAGTTCTATTTATACTAAACTAGTTACTAGGGTTTACAGAAATAAGTCTTAGTGCAGAAATCCACTTCTGGGTTCCACTTTGGTGTGTGCTTGAGCTGAGCTTGAGCTTTACATATGCAGAGGCTTCTCTTGGGGTTTAAACACTGAATTGTAACGTGTTTTTGGCGTTTAACTCTGGTTTGTGACGTGTTTCTGGCGTTTTACTCTAGAATGCAGCATGGAACTGGCGTTGAACGCCAGTTTACATCATCTAAACTCGAATAAAGTTTAGACTATTATATATTGCTGGAAAGCCTAGATATCTACTTTCCAACGTAGTTGAGACCGCGCCATTTGGAGTTCTGTAGCTCCAGAAAATCCATTTTGAGCGCCGGGAGGTCAGAATCCAACAGCATCAGCAGTCTTTTGTCAGCCTCCTATCAGATTTTTACTCAGGTCCCTCAATTTCAGCCAGAAAATACCTGAAATCATAGAAAAACACACAAACTCACAGTAAAGTCCAGAAATGTGAATTTTGCATAAAAACTAATAAAAACATCCCTAAAAGTAGCTAGATCCTACTAAAAACTACCTAAAAACAATGCCAAAAAGCGTATAAATCATCAGCTCATCACAACACCAAACTTAAATTGTTGCTTGTCCCCAAGCAACTGAAAATCAAATAGGATAAAAAGAAGAGAATATACTATAAATCTCAAAATATCAATGAATATTAGTTCTAATTAGATGAGCGGGACTTGTAGCTTTTTGCTTCTGAACAGTTTTGGCATCTCACTTTATCCTTTGAAGTTTAGAATGATTGGCATCCATAGGAACTCAGAGTTCAGATAGTGTTATTGATTCTCCTAGTTAAGTATGTTGATTCTTGAACACAGCTACTCTTATGAGTCATGGCCGTGACCCTAAGCACTTTGTTTTCCAGTATTACCACCGGATACAAAAATGCCACAGACACATGACTGGGTGAACCTTTTCAGATTGTGACTCAGCTTTGCTAAAGTCCCCAGTTAGAGGTGTCCAGAGCTCTTAAGCACACTCTTTTTGCTTTGGATCACGACTTTAACCACTCAGTCTCAAGCTTTTCACTTGGACCTTCATGCCACAAGCACATGGTTAGGGACAACTTGATTTAGCCGCTTAGGCCTGGATTTTATTTCCTTGGGCCCTCCTATCCATTGATGCTCAAAGCCTTGGATCCTTTTTACCCTTACCTTTTGGTTTTAAGGGCTATTGGCTTTTTCTGCTTGTTTTTTCTTTTTCTTTTATATTTTTTTCGCCACTTTTTTTTTCGCAAGCATTGTTCTTCACTACTTCTTCTTGCTTCAAGAATCAATTTTATGATTTTTCATATTATCAATAACATTTCTCTTGTTCATCATTCTTTCAAGAGCCAATAATTTTAACATTCATAAACAACAAGATAAAAAATATGCACTGTTCAAGCATTCATTCAGAAAACAAAAAGTATTGTCACCACATCAATATAATTAAACTAATTTTAAGGATGAATTCGAAACTCATGTACTTCTTGTTCTTTTGTATTAAAAACATTTTTCATTTAAGAAAGGTGAAGGATTCATGGAATTATTCATAGCCTTAAGATATAGTTATTAAATACTAATGATCATGTAGCAAAGACACAAACATAGACAAACATGAAGTTCAAAAACCGAAAAACTGAGAGATAAGAACAAGGAAGTTAAGGAATGAGTCCACCTTAGTAATGGTGGCGCCTTCTCCTTGAAGGACCAATGGTGTTCTTGAGCTCCTCTATGTCTCTTCCTTGCCTTTGTTGCTCCTCCCTCATAGCTCTTTGATCTTCTCTAATCTCATTGAGAATGATGGAGTATTCTTGGTGTTCCACCCTTAATTGGTTCATGTCATGACTCAATCCTTCTAGAGAAGTGTTGAGTTGTTCCCAATAGTTTTTTGGAGGAAAGTGCATCCCTTGAGGCATCTCAGGGATTTCTTGATGATGAGCTTCCTCATGTGTCTCTTGAGATCCATGAATGGGCTCTCTTGTTTGCTCCATCCTCTTCTTAATGATGGGCTTGTCCTCTTCAATGAGGATGTCTCCTTCTATGAAAACTCCAGCTAAGTAGCATAGATGGCAAATGAGATGAGGAAAAGCTAGCCTTGCCAAGGTGGAGGGCTTTTCAGCTACTTTGTAGAGTTCTAGAGAGATGACTTCATGAGCTTCTACTTCCTCTCCAATCATGATGCTATGGATCATGATGGCCCGATCCACAATTACTTTGGATCGGTTGCTAGTGGGGATGATGAAGCGTTGGATGAACTCCAACCATCCTCTAGCCACAGGCTTAAGGTCCAATCTTCTCAATTGAACCGGCTTGCCCTTTGAATCTCTTTTCCATTGAGCTCCTTCCACACATATGTCCATGAGGACTTGTTCCAACCTTTGATCAAAGTTGACCCTTCTAGTGTAAGGGCGTGCATCTTCTTGCATCACAGGCAAGTTGAACGCCAACCTTACGTTCTCCGGACTGAAATCTACGCATTTCCTCCGAACCATTGTAAGATAGTTCTTTGGATTCAGGTTCATACTTTGATCATGGTTCCTAGTGATCCATGCATTGGCATAGAACTCTTGAACCATTAAGATTCTGACTTGTTGAATGGGGTTGGTAAGAACTTCCCAACCTCTTCTTTGGATCTCATGTAGGATCTCTTGATACTCATTTTTCTTGAGCATGAAAGGGACCTCAGGGATCAGCTTCTTCTTAGCCATAATTTCATAGAAGTGGTCTTGATGGGCTTTAGAGATGAATCTCTCCATCTCCCATGACTCAGAGGTGGAAGCTTTTGTCTTCCCTTTCCTCTTTCTAGAGGTTTCTTCGGCCTTAGCTGCCATCAATGGTTATAGAAAAACAAAAAAACTATGCTTTTACCACACCAAACTTAGAATGTTACTCGTCCTCGAGCAAAAGAAGAAGGAATAGATGAAGAAGAAGAAGAGATTGGGGAGAAGGAGAGTGGCGTATATTTCGGCCAAGGGGGAGAAGAGAGGGTAGTGTTGTGTGAAAATGAAGAAGTGTGGAGAGGTTTATATAGTGGAGGGAGAGGGGTTTATGGTTCGGTCATGTAGGGTGGGTTTGGGTGGGAAAGAGATTTTGAATTTGAAGGTAGGTGGGGTTTATAGGGAAGAATGGATGGATGTGAGTGGTGAAGAGGTGATGGGGAAGAGTGATTGAGGTGATTGGTGAATGATGTTTGGGGAAGAGTGTTATGAAAAAGGTGTTAGAGTGAGGGAGAAGATAGGTGGGGATCCTGTGGGTCCACAGATCCTGAGGTGATCCTATGGGGTCCACAGATCCTGAGGTGTCAAGAATTTATCATCCATGCACTAATTAGGCATGTAAAACACCCTCTGCGTGCAATCCTGGCGTTTAACACCAAATTGCAGCATGTTTCTGGCGTTAAACGCCACTTCCATGCTTGTTTTGGGTGTTCAACGCCAATCTGCAGCATGTTTCTGGCGTTGAACGCCACTTCCATGCTTGTTTCTGGCGCTTAATGCCAGCTCTCCTCAGGGTGTAATTCTGGCATTTAAACGCTAGACTGCTGCTTGTTTCGGCCATTCAACGCCAGCTTCATGCTCTGTTCTGGTATTGAACGCCAGCCAGATGCTCCTTACTGGCGTTTAAACGCCAGTAAGCTCTTCCTCCAACGTGTGCTTTTTCTTCTGCTGTTTTTAGTTCTGTTTTTAATTTTTACAATTGTTTTGTGACTCCACATGATCATAAACCTAATAAAACATAAAAGAACAATAGAAATATAGATAAATAAAAATTGGGTTGCCTCCCAATAAGCGCTTCTTTAATGTCAATAGCTTGACAGTGAGCTCACATAGAGCTTCACAGATCATCAGAGCATTGTTGGGACCTCCCAACACCAAACTTAGAGTTTGAATGTGGGGGTTCAACACCAAACTTAGAGTTTGATTGTGGGGGCTTTGTTTGACTCTGTATTGAGAGAAGATTATCGTGCCTCTTTTCCATGGTGGCAGAGGAAGATCCTTGAGCTTTAAACATAAGGTAGTCCCCATTCAATTGAAGGACTAGCTCTCCTCTGTCAACATCAATCACAGCTCTTGCTGTGGCTAGGAAGGGTCTTTCAAGAATGATGGATTCATTCTCATTCTTTCCAGTGTCTAAGATTATGAAATCAGTAGGGATGTAAAGGCCTTTAACCTTTACCAACACGTCCTCTACCAATCCATAAGCTTGTTTTATTGACTTATCTGTCATCTCTAATGAGATTCTTGCAGCTTGTACCTCAAAGATCCCCAGCTTCTCCATTACAGAGAGTGGCATAAGATTTATACCTGACCCCAGGTCACATAGAGCCTTCTCAAAGGTTATGGTGCCTATGGTACAGGATATTAAGAATTTACCAGGATCTTGTTTCTTTTGAGGTAAAGTTTGCTGAACCCATGTTTCTAGTTCACTAATGAGCAAGGGGGATTCACCTTCCCAAGTCTCATTACCAAACAATTTGGCATTCAGCTTCATGATGGCTCCTAGATATTGAGCAACTTACTCTTCAGTTACATCTTTATCCTCTTCAGAGGAAGAATAGTTCTCAGAGCTCATGAATGGTAAAAAGAGGTTCAATGGAATCTCTATGGTCTCTAGGTGAGCCTCAGATTCCTTAGGTTCCTCATTTTGGAACTCCTTTTTGTTCAGAGGGCGTCCCAGGAGATAATCCTCACTGGGATTCACTTCTTCTCCTCCTTTGTGCATTCGACCATTTTGATTATATCAATGGCCTTGCACTCTCTTTTGGATTCTCTTCTGTATTGCTTGGGAGAGTACTAGGAGGGGTTTCAGTGATTTTCTTACTCAGCTGACCCACTTGTGCCTCCAAATTTCTAATGGAGGACCTTGTTTCACTAATAAAACTTAAAGTGGCCTTAGATAGATCAGAGACTATGTTTGCTAAGCTAGAGGGGCTCTGCTCAGAATTTTCTATCTGTTGCTGAGAAGATAATGGAAAAGGCTTACCATTGCTAAACCTGTTTCTTCTACCATTATTAAAGCCTTGTTGAGGCTTTTGTTGATCCTTTCATGAGAAATTTGGATGATTTCCCCATGAGAAATTATAGGTGTTTCTATAGGATTCACCCATATAATTCACCTCTACCATTGCAGGGTTCTCAGGATCATAAGCTTCTTCTTCAGAAGATGCCCCTTTAGTACTGTTGGATGCATTTTGCCATCCATTCAGACTCTGAGAAATCATGTTGACTTACTGAGTCAACATTTTGTTCTGAGCCAATATGGCATTCAGAGTATCAATTTCAAGAACTCCCTTTCTCTGAGGTGTCCCATTATTCACAGGATTCCTTTCAGAAGTGTACATGAACTGGTTATTTGCAACCATGTCAATGAGTTCTTGAGCTTTTGCAAGCGTTTTCTTTAGGTGAATGGATCCACCTGCAGAATGGTCCAGTGACATCTTAGAAAGCTCAAATAGACCATCATAGAATATATCTAAAATGGTCCACTCTGAAAGCATGCCAAAGGGACACTTTTTGGTCAACTGCTTGTATCTTTCCCAAGCTTCATAGAGGGATTCACCATCTTTTTACTTGAAGGTCTGAACATCCACTCTAAGCTTGCTCAGCTTTTGAGGAGGAAAGAACTTGTCTAGGAAGGCCGTGACCAACTTATCCCAAGAGTCTAGGTTATCTTTAGGTTGTGAGTCCAACCATGTTCTAGTCCTGTCTCTTACAGCAAAAGGGAAAAGCATGAGCCTGTAGACTTCAGGATCTACTCCATTAGTCTTAACAGTATCACAGATCTGCAAGAATTCAGTTAAAAACTGATAGGGATCTTCTTATGGAAGTCCATGAAACTTGCAGTTCTGTTGCATTAGAGCAACTAGTTGAGGCTTCAGCATAAAGTTGTTTGCTCCAATGGCAGGGATTGAGATGCTTCTTCCATAAAAGTTGGAAGTAGATGTAGTGTAATCACCAAGCATCCTCCTTGCGCCTCCACCATTGTTATTGGGTTTGGCCATGTCTCTTTCTTTTTCGAGATTCTCTGTAAGGTTTTCTCTGGATTGTTGTGTTTTATCTTCTCTTAGCTTCTTCTTCAGAGTCCTTTCAGGTTCAGGATCTGCTTCAACAAGAATGTCCTTGTCCTTGCTCCTGCTCATATGAAAAATAAGAGAACAGAAAAGAAGAGGAATCCTCTATGTCACAGTATAGAGATTCCTTTATGTGAGTAGAAGAAAAAAAGAATAAGAATGAAGAAGAGAAAAATTCGAACACAGAAGAGAAGAGAGGGTTCGAATTTTAAGATGAAGAGAAGTGTTAGTAAATAAATAAAATAAATAGAAAGAGATGAGAGGGAGAGAATTTCGATAATTATTTTTGAAAAATAGTTAGTGATTTTCGAAAAATTAAGAGAAGAAATATAATTAAAATTAAAATTTGAAACAATTAGTTAATTAAAAGAATTTTGAAAAAGAGGAAGGAATTTTTGAAAATTAGAGAGAGAAAAGTAATTAGGTAGTTTTGAAAAAGATATGAAACAAACAAAAAGTCAATTAGTTAGTTGAAAAAGATTTGAAAATCAATTTTGAAAAGATAAGAAGTTAGAAAATATTTTGAAATTGATTTTGAAAAAGATATGATTTAAAAAAGATATTTTGAAAAGATATGATTGAAAAAGATATTTTAGAAAAGATTTGATTTTTAAAATTAAAATTTGATTACTTGACTAACAAGAAACTAAAAGATATGATTCTAGAATTTAAAGATTGAACCTTTCTTAACAAGAAAGTAACAAACTTCAAATTTTTGAATCAATCACATTAATTGTTAGTAAAGTTTTCGAAAATATGAAGTAAAGATAAGAAAAAGATTTTGAAAATAAATTTTGAAAATTTTTGAAAATAATAAAAAATGAAAAAGATTTGATTTTTGAAAAAGATTTTGAAAATATAAAATTTTTAAAGTTGAAATATTGACTTGACTAACAAGAAACAACTTATTTTTAAAAATTTTTGACTAAGTCAACCCAAAGATTTCGAAATTTATGAGTAAAATAAGAAAAAGATATTTTTATTTTTGAATTTTTAATGATGAGAGAGAAAAACACAAAAATGACTCACAACATGAAAACTATGAATCAAAACACATGATGCATGCAAGAACACTATGAATGTCAAGATGAACACCAAGAACATTATGAAGATCAAGATGAACACCAAGACTTATTTTTGAAAAATTTTCAAGAAAAGAAAAACATGCAAGACACCAAACTTAGAAATTTTTCATGTTTAGACACTATGAATGCAAAAATGCATATGAAAAACAACAAAAGACACAAAACAAGAAAATATGAAGATCAAACAAGAAGACTTGTCAAGAACAACTTGAAGATCATGAAGAACACATGCATGAATTTTCAAAAAATGCAAAAGTTTTTTAAAACATACAATTGACACCAAACTTAAAAATTGACTCAAGACTCAAACAAGAAACACAAAATATTTTTGGTTTTTATGATTTTATTATTTTTTTGGATTTTTTGAAAATTATTTTCATGAAAAACGAACACAAAGAAAAAAATTTTGAAAGATTTTTGAGAACTTTTTGAAAAGAAAATTACCTAATCTGAGCAACAAGATGAACCGTCAGTTGTCCAAACTCAAACAATCCCCGGCAATGGCGCCAAAAACTTGGTGCACGAAATTGTGATCATCAACAATGGTGCCAATAGACTTAGAGCTCTCAAACGTGAATCACACTTTGTCACAACTTCGCATAACTAACCAGCAAGTGCACTGGGTCATCCAAGTAAAACCTTACGTGAGTAAGGGTCGATCCCACGAAGATTGTTGGTATGAAGCAAGCTATAATCATCTTGTAAATCTTAGTTAGGCAGATTCAAATGGTTATAATGGTTTTCGAATATAAGAATAATTAAAAAATAAAATAAAGATAGAGATACTTATGTAATTCATTGGTAGGAATTTCAGATAAGTGCATGAAGATGCTATGTTCCTTTTGAATCTCTGCTTTCCTACTGCTTCATCCAGTCATTCTTACTCCTTTACATGGCAAGCTGTATGTAGGACGTCACCGTTGTCAATGGCTACTTCTCATCCTCTCAGTGAAAATGGTCCAAATGCTCTGTCACAGCACGGCTAATCATCTGTCGATTCTCGATCATGTCGGAATAGGATCCATTGATCCTTTTGCATCTGTCACTACGCCCAACACTCGCGAGTTTGAAGCTCGTCACAGTCATTCAATCCCTGAATCCTACTCGGAATACCACAGACAAGGTTTAGACTTTTCAGATTCTCAAGAATGCTGCCAATGGATTCTAGCTTATACTACGAAGATTCTGATTAAGGAATCTAAGAGATACACACTCTAGCTCTCGCTTGTAGAACGGAAGTGGTTGTCAAGCACGCGTTTATAAGGACGGATGATGATGAGTGTCACGGATCATCACATCCATCAGGTTGAAGTACGAGTGATATCTTAGAACAAGAATAAGCGCGAATTGAATAGAAAATAGTAGTACTTTGCATTAAAATTTGAGATACAGCAGAGCTCCACACCTTAATCTATGGTGTGTAGAAACTCCACCGTTGAAAATACATAAGTGATAGAGTTCCAGGCATGGCAGAATGGCCAGCTCCCAAAACATGATCAAGAGATCAAAAGATGATCAAAAGATAAGACCCCTAGTACAATAATAAAAAGTTCTATTTATACTAAACTAGTTACTAGGGTTTACAGAAATAAGTCTTAGTGCAGAAATCCACTTCTGGGGCCCACTTGGTGTGTGCTTGGGCTGAGCTTGAGCTTTACACATGCAGAGGCTTCTCTTGGGGTTTAAACACTGAGTTGTAACGTGTTTTTGGCGTTTAACTCTGGTTTGTGACGTATTTCTGGTGTTTTACTCCAGAATGCAGCATGGAACTGGCGTTGAACGCCAGTTTGTGTCATCTAAACTCGAATAAAGTATGGACTATTAAATATTTCTGGAAAGCCCTGGATGTGTACTTTCTAACATAGTTGAGAGCGCGCCATTTGAAGTTCTGTAGCTCCAGAAAATCCATTTCGAGTGCAGGGAGGTTAGAATCCAACAGCATCAGCAGTCCTTTGTCAGCCTCCTATCAGATTTTGGCTCAAGTCCCTCAATTTCAACCAGAAAATACCTAAAATCACAGAAAAATACACAAATTCATAGTAAATTCCATAAATGTGAATTTTTCATAAAAACTAATAAAAGCATCCCTAAAAGTAGCTAGATCCTACTAAAAACTACCTAAAAACAATGCCAAAAAGCGTATAAATTATCCGCTCATCAGTTACAATGCCAAGGTGCTCAAGAGAGAGTTCGAGCGGGATGACCTGGTCCATAGGCGCAATGATATTGGGGACCCGACCCCTGGGGAAGGAAAGCTGACGGCTAAATGGGAAGGCCTTTACAGGGTGAAAGAGGTGATTAGTAAGGGTGCCTACAAGTTGGAAAGACTCGACGGCAAGGAAGTCCCGAGAACGTGGAATGCGAGCAACTTAAGAAGATTTTATTCTTAGGCCAAGTTCCCCGAACAGGCGACTTGCCAGGCTTAGTAAGACCCAAGTTGCTTTACCAGTAAGTAATTTACTTTGTTAAATACTTATTGTCGCTATAAGCCTAACCTACTGCCGATTAATGTTCACTTGTGATTAAATTCATTTTTCCTTTTTTATATCCCATGTTAACAATTTTCTTATGATAAGTAAAAAAAGCGTCGATAGAACGGTAACCCGGGACTGATCACCCTGGGAATCACCAAAATTAAGACCATAATAAACGGCTACAGCAACGACGAAGCCACGGCTCGGCTTCGTCAAGTTACCAACATCAACAAAACAGTAACAAAATAGAACGAGAGCGCATTACCGACTAATCGAGGAAAAAATAACTGTCATAAGCCAACCAAACGGCTACCGTATTTAGAAGTACAAGGTCTAGAGCGTAAAACAACAAAGTTCAAAAAACTACACAACAAAATTCACAAAGCCATAAAATTACAAAATTCATACAAGAGTACAGAGATCACTTCTTTGGCATATCGATAATCTTGCCATCCTTAATGGTCTGAAGGACCCCGATCGCCGATGTGTCGAAGTCAGGAGCCATGAGCTTCACTTGGGCTTTAAGGGCTTCTTCAGTCATTAGTATGGCACTCTTACCCTGTTTCACGGTCTCCTTGTACTTCCTCTTAAATTCGGCAGCTTCCATTTGAGCAGTCTTGGCTGACGAGATGGCCTCATCGCGTTCCTTCTCTGAAGCAACCACCCGACCATGAGCAGCATTGAGCTGGCCCTCCAAAGCCAGCTCTCGCTCGGTTAGACGAGAAATGGCTGCATCAGAAGTCTTTAATTTTCCTTCAGCAACTGTGGCCTTCTCCTCGGTAGCTTTAAGCTTCTTATCAACGTTGGACAACTGCTCCCGGAGTGTTTCAACTTCCACCTTGAATTTATTTTTAGCTTGAACAGAAGACTCGGGTTTTCTCTGCACTGACTGCATTTCTGACAGGGCAAACTCGGCCTTCCTTGGTATGGCAGCGCCGTGAAGAAGACTGTGGTACATCCACCTCGCCTGCCCAGGGAGGTCGGAGCTATGGAAATATTCTTCCGTGCCAGGAAGCAGGTGAGAATCTATGAAGTTCCCGGCATCGAAATTCCTTTCCATAACGGTAAGAACCTCTTCAGGGCTAGAAGACGACCTCTACCTCTTTGGGTTGCTTACAACCATCACATCATCCTCAAACTGTGGATTGGAGGTCGAGCCCTCGCCAGTACCGACCACCTCACCTTGGACAGGAGAGACATGTGCTTCGTCAGCATTTAAGGCCGACACCTCGACAGCATGGGGGGGAGGCACCACCTGATTGTCGTTATTTTGGGTGGAGCCTCCTGCTTCTCGTCAGCCGTTTTCTCGTCGCTGTCGCCAGCCAGAAAGGTGTTATATAAATTCTCGAGGCTAGTCACTTCGGCAGACATTTCCACTACAACAAAACAGTAAAATCTGTTAATCGTGAAGTCGGCACAGAAAATTAAAGAAGTAGAAAAACAAAAAAGTGAAGATAAAGCCACTCACAAATATAATTCCTAGTGACCTCCTGATCACCCATGAGGAGGTGGGGTTTAACGTGATTTTGTGAAAAGACAGCTAACAACAGATCGACAATTTTCTTATTTTGGGAGGACAACCCTTTGTAGGACACCTTAGTCAAGGCATTGGACCCCGCCCCAAAACTCCAATAAGTCAGGATGCGCATTTCCCCTTCCAACGACAACCAGAAGGGATGCCGACCTTTAGCGGGACGAACCTTAAAGTATTTGTCCTTGAATCCATGATATGAATCCTCGAACAAACCCAATATTCACCGACCTTGAGCAGATCGGAACGACATAAACCCCTTCTTGGCTTTCCCTTCCTTCGAAGGGTTTGTTAAGGTAAAAAGATAAAGGAAAACCTCCACGGTGACCGGCAGGTCTAGATACTCGCACACCATCTCGAAACAGCGGATGGAAGCCCAACTGTTCGGATGTAATTGAGACGGTGCTACGTTACACCTATTGAGCAACGCCATCTGAAAAGGGGAGAAGGGGATGCGAACCCCCGATTGGGTAAACATGGCCTTATAGAACTAGATCCAATCGGCAATCCGGGGGGAGTGTAGGTTAAGCTCATATATCCGCTCGTGAGGAGCGGGGACGTAGACCACATAGTTGGCCTCCTCGTCGGTCCCGCCACACAGATACTCGACTTCTCGGAACTCGATGAGCTCCTCTTTGCCCATTTGGTTGGGGGAGTCTTTTACGTCCGACGTTACCCAGGCGTACCGGTCGTAAGGAACCCGAGCAATAGGGCGCTGGACCATACCTACAGTGGGGGCACCACTCAGTTAGTCTAAGTGATCGGGAGATCGGAGCTAGCCCAGAAACTACATCTCGCCTACTCTATGACTACAATCAAACAAGGAGCAAAATCTATTGCCAGAGTAAATCCTAATGGAATGGTAACCCCTCTACCATGCCTATCTAAATGCCAACAACACTCGATATACAGAAACAGCATGCACATAGAAGCAAAGCAAGGAAACGAAAGTCATAAACAATAAGGTAAAACCACAGGGATTAAAAGACAGGAAATGAAGCTTACCAAAACGATTGTGTTGATCTGGAGAATCAAGAAGAACTAATGCAATCAACCCAAGGAATGGCGACAGGAAAGGGACCCCTGCAGCGCGAGAAATGAGGCGAGAAGCAGCGCACCCCTGCAACAAAGAAACCCACGCGCCCAAGAGAAACATCCCTGCCACGACAAACCAACCAACCGACACCGCATATAATGAGAAGCAGAACGCGACACCCACGGCGCTCGTGGCCCCAGCTGGCGCGTTGGGGGCACTGTTGCGGCCCAGCCCGGCTGGCTTTATAACCGACCCAACCTGCACGCACCTTTGTCGGGTCCGGACGACCACCACACGGTGTACCACGCGCCCGATCCTTGGTCCGTGCACCTCCCCTCTTGGGTGCCAGCTCACCTAGCAACAGCTAGCAAGGGGAAGCTTCGTGGAAGGTGGGTCTGCCCGTGCGGGCCCACCTCTGACACAGTATATATAGGGAGGGTCCTACCCCTCCCCCTAGGTACATCACTAACAACATTACATAGACCCTCCCTCCAGGTACGTCACTAACAACATTACACACTTTTCTCGCCTGCACACCTCACTGACTTGAGGGTCGTAGTGTCTTTGCAGGTGACACCACCCCGTGCCCGAAGAACTCGGGAAGTCGGCTGCTCCAGCCTTTCTCTCCACGACCCGGAACCAGACAGAAACCCCACCTTACCATCCGAGGGATCTTCCCGAACCATCCGGTACCCGAGCAACTGAACAATAATATATATAATTAAGATCAACGGTTAAAAATCACTGAAATACTGGTGTACTGATATACTTAAAAACTTTCTTATGTTATTATATTATGTTTAATATGTTTGAATTGTCTTTAATTTAATACAATTTAATTAAATTGTTTAAAATTTTATCATAATTTTAATTTTTTATTTTTAAAATTTAATATTTAGAGATACCCTGTGGATATCTGCTTCTCCTACGGAGGAAAATAAATAAAAATCCGTAACGAGAATAAAAGTTGGAGACAATTTCCTAAGCGAGAACGAAAAATCAGAGAGAATTCCCGCCACCATGGATATCCAATGCCATGCCTAGCCCTCCAGAAAAAAACTATAGTTGCACTCATTCACCATGGAAAATAAGAAAATGTGTAAGTATTTCAAAAATGTTTGTGTTATAATAATTTAGCTATTAATCTCAATGGTATATATATATATATATATATATATATATATATATATATATAGTATAATAAATACCACTAACTAAAATGACTAGAACATCAATATTTTACTTAAAATTTTTCTTTGCAAAATAAACTATTTTTAATTTTTATAATATATTTTTTAACAAAATATTATTTGTATATTAAAATTAATCACTATATATTTTTGTATAAATATAGAATTTAACTTTGATATACTGTCAATATAAAACTATTTATATCCAATCACGTAACGTCACATTAATAAAAATAACTACCTTATCTATTGGTTGTGAATGTTTGAATGATCATCTAAAATAATAGTTGTGATTAAGGACGAATGTACGTGTGTGGTTGTGGGTGCAAGGCCCCACTACAATTTGAAATTTTTTTGAGTAGTATATGTAATAATATTTATTTATCCCACCAAATTATTAAATTTGACTCCCACAATAATTTTTTATTTAATTTTTGGTATTTCATAATCAATTTAAAAATTTTATATTAGATGTCATTAGAATGATCAATTTTCAATTTAAATGAAATTTATGTTTCTTTTTTTAGAAATCGACTCGAAAAAGTATTATTTATTTTTTTTTATATTAGTTTTACATTTTTTTCGTAACAACTACATTAATTGAAAGAACTTTCTCAACTATGAATCTCAATAAGAGTTGGCTTCTAATTACATGAGAAGTAACCAACTTGGGTTGGTCGAGTAGTCAGCTCACTCGTCCGCTTAAAAAAGTGTCGCTGTATATATACAAGAGTAATACTACACATTCAAGTCTTTTTATGAACTAAGTCTAACCAAGATTTAGAATAATGCTAGTCATAACTAATATTTGTTATCTTGAATTAATTTGATTGGGCTTGTTTAACAAAAAAATTTGAATGTGTAGCATTATTCTATATAAAATGAGAAATATTTTGATTGTATTGTTAAGAAAAAGATTACTCAAGTTTTTTAAAATATAAAACCTAAATAATAAAATTCTAAATTATGTGTTATTATTTAAATTATTATTTTAGTGTTTTAATTTGTAAATTAGATATTTTAAAGACTAATCATGTGATATGTACATAGAAAATAATCTCCTGTATACATATTGAAATAAAAAATATACATTAAAAATAAATTAAATAATACATATATTTATATACAAATATATAATGATTAATAAATATTTTGATAGCTGATTTTTATGTATACAAAATATTTTTATTATAAAAATTATTATTATATTATATATATTTTGCTCTTACTATCAAAATTTTCTGAATCCGTCACTAATTATGATTGCACGATTATGTAAAATGTTTTACAAAATTAAACTCATAAACACACACACACACACATATATATATATATATATATATATATATATATATTATTTTCAACAAAAATATTTAGAAGAAAATAAAAACTAGTACAAATAAATCCGAAGTTATTTTATTTTATATTTATTAATTACTTTTAAAATAAATATATAATATTAGATGTAAATTGTAATAAGTATATAATTTTAAATGTTATGTGAATAAAATTATAAATGTTAAATTAAATAAGATAATTTTAAATTATTATCTCTCTATTATTTTATTTTTAATGTAATTTTTATATTTTAAAATGCATTATACACTATTAATTAATTTTAGTGATTTATTTTAGTATATATTTAACAAAGTTGATTTTTCAATCGAAAATATATTCTATTATATATAAATTGGATTTCTGACATTTAATGATAGAGCTGACGTGGCATGCTTCTGAGAGTGTTTTCCGATTTATTTCTTTTAACTCATTAAATACATGTTATTATGATAAACTAACTATATCAACTAATTGATTTGATTAGATATTTAAATATCATATAATTTATTATAATTTATATCAATTTAATTTAGTAGTATTTTCTAATTTATTTATTTTAAATTTTTAATATTTTGTTTGTATTTTTTAAAATTTTTTTAATTTATTAAACCAAATTTATTGTGTGTACTAATTAATTAATTTGATTAATTTATTAGTCATTAAAATAATAAATCTATGAATAAAATAGGCAACTGAAATATTTTTAACTAATAATTAAATCAAATCAAATATATTGAGCTAAATTTAAATCATGTGAATTAAGGACTAAATTAAAATAAAATCATTTCTTACATATTAATTTTGTTAGATAATCATAGTTGTATGGTTTACTATATATAGATGGCCACACAAAATTATAAGAATCGTGATTTTTGTTGTTCTTGCTATTTCAACTCTTTTTTTTCTTCTTCTTCTTTTTCTATATGTATAATTTCTTTTATGTATAAATGTACCCAAAATGAGAAAGTACGGATGAATATTTTATTGATTGTTTATTTGATGAATATATCTCAATTTAGTTATTCTACTACTGTGGATGAAAGTTGACCTGCAGCAATTCAAGGTAGCCCATGTATTTTTTTATAGTATTAGATAGAAGAATATTTGTTAAAATGAATATATCCATTGTAATGAATTTTTTTCAATTGTTATATTTTTATATCAGTCGTGTAAATTCTTTGAAGGTACAAGATAATAAAATAGGTTGACTTTAATATCATTAGAAGCTAAATTTAATGGTTCAAATAAGCACCACTAATTATGTTAAAAAAATAATTTTATAATAATAATGTGATTTATGTATTAATTTTTTAAGTAAATTTATTTCAAAATGTAAAAATTAGACTCAATTACTTTAAAATTTTAATGGTAATATAGAATTTGATAACAAAATTAACATTCATTAAGTAAATAAATTTATTTATGGCTATTTTGTAACTATAAATAATAGCAAGACTTATAAAAAATATTAATGTCATCATTCTTATTAATTAAATAATAATATTAGGTAGTTGATAGTTTCATAGGCGGAAATTATTAAGTAATTATGTAAAAATTAGCAACGAACAAGCAATAAGGATTCAGAAAAAATTTATGATATAATACCAATTTTATAATTAAAATATATCACATATCATATTCTCATGTATTCTATTAATTATCTATTCTATTTATATAAAAATCAGGTTTTCGCACTTAATGATGGAATTGACGTGACATGCTTATGAGAGTGTTTACCGATTTGTTTCTTTTAACTCATTAAATATAATTTATTATGATAAATTAATTATATCAACTAATTGATTTGATTAAATATTTAAATATCACATAATTTATATCCATTTGATTTGGTAGTATTTTTAATTTATTTCTTTAATGCTTTGTTAGTATTTTTTTAATTTATTTGTTTAATCATTAAAATAATAAATCTATGAATAAAATAGATTTTTGAGATATTTTATCTATTGAGCTAAATTTAAATCATGTGAATTAAGGACTAAATTAAAATAAGATGACTTTTTATTTATTCAAATTGAATGCAATAAATAAAATTAATTTTGTTAGATAATCATGATCTTCTGGTCTTCTATATATAGATAACCACACAAAATTATAAGAATTACATAAAAAATATTTTTTAAAATGAATATATCTATTGTAATTAATTTTTTTGTCAATCTGTTATCTTTTACCTAACAAAGAAGTCATACATAATTTATTGATAATTCTATATATAAAAATACTCATGTGGTAACTAAATACTATATTGTTATCTCACTAAAATTAATTCTCCTATAATTATGCAAATGTATAGTTCTCCTATAATTATGCGAATTTATAGTACTATCAGATAAAAATTGATTGGATTACATTTATTTCCAACAAGGTAGGTGATCTTTCAACTCTAATCACAGTCAGAGTTGAGAAAAGTTTGAAAAATGCTAACAATACAAATATTTTTTATTTTTAATACTCAATAATAAATATATAAATTAAAACTAATATTATTTCGTACAAAATCATAAAATGTATAGCATACTCAAAATATATCCAATTCGTATTAACTGTCATTGTGTATCAGTTACGTTATGATAAATCTGGTTATTAAAAAAAGATTCAAATTAACTTAAATATACACAATATTATTTCATGCTTTTCATTTTTATTTTATTATCATAAAAAGTCATACATATTATAAGAGAACCTCATCTTTTTACCAACGGTTCTTTCATTCAATGGGTTTTACAAAAAAAAAAGAAGCATGATAATATTGTGTTTGACAAGAATATATGAGATTTTGAAAGGTTAAAACATAGGTTTAGTTTTTAATATACTTATAGATGAAGTGCAGAATAGATAAAAAAATAGCTAATAAAAGAATAAATGGTTAAAGCTTTTCATTACTAACAGTCGTAGTGTATGATAGGTGTTCTATAATTTTTCTGGATTTGATTATTTCTTTATTATTATATGTTGTTTCTGTTTAATTTATGCTAAAAAAACTTATGATAATCATTTTATTGTGGTAGTGTAAAAGTTATAGGTATTATATTTACTTTACATGTTCTTAAATCTCATGTTCTTGATAGATATTTGTGACTGAGTAATTATTAAAAGAAATTTATTTAATATCTATTTTATATTCTATTTAAATTATAATAGTGAGTAAATATTATTTTTTTAAAATAAATAATGCGATTTTTTCATAAAAACAACATTTAAGTAATTGTCAAATTAGATTATATCATAGATGATAATAAATATCTTGGCATTAGATCTGCTATTAAATAATTTTTTAGGAATATTATGTTGTATTATATAATTTAGTTATATTTTCCTTATCTTCAATCTATGTTATTTAGATTGGCATATTTCTAAAAAAGATTATTCAATTTTTTTTAAATCATTAAATCAAATCAGTTACAAACTAATTAATTAGGTTGATTAAATATCTAAATATTTTATAATTTAATATAATTTAATTTATATAGATACATGACTTTTAAAGTTTTATTATTTATTGTAATAAATTTTAGAGATAATTTTTACAAGTTATAATTTATTTTTTTATTTGCATATTCAACTTTTAAGAATAATTTTTTTAATTTTGTATTTATAAAAAAATTGTTTTCTACTTTAATATATGAATTTTTTATTACGCAACTCACTTTAACAAAAATAAATTAATTTATGAAAATTTAAACTTGAGAGCTTGCTATGGTTAAACTCAAATTTTAATTTATTTTGTCATATTATTATATAAATATTAAATTCTTTTATTAAACACTTATTTGATTACAAAATGATATTATATGTTAATTTCATATTGGCAATTAAATTTCAGTTACTTCCCCATTGGGCCAAACTTTTATTTTGTCAGGACCATTTTTTATAAATTTCTACAATGTTATTGATCGATAAGAGGATAAAGATGATAATTAAAAATGTTCTAAGTTATATTTTGGATTATGTTTTATGTTTGATTGATTATAAACTTGAAGATGTATAATTGTATATTTTGGACAATATTTATTTTACTTTAAACAATGTTAATTTTATTATTTTGTTTAAAAAAATTTGGTTTATAATTATGTTTATTACATATTTATAATTATAAAGATTTTAATGTATGTGAATTTAAAAATTATAATTTTGTTATGTCTTTAGAAATTATATATTGTTTAATATTTAATGGTTTATAAAAAAAAAAAAGAAGAGCCCGCCAGCCTACCATTAGGTGGGGTGGGGCGGGCTAACCCGTCAGATGGCAAGCTTTTGGCGAGACAGGGGGACTTTTCCGTTTGCCACTCTTAATGGGACACGAATATAAGTATCCGCCCCATGAAACCTATTAAATATATGCAAATATAACATTATTAATTTATCCTAATTTATATATACATCAATCTATTTCTTGAATTTAGAAACCCCTAATTTCTGTCTCCAATTCGAATTCTTCCTTTTTTTTCGGGCTCATTTTCAGTCTCGATCCTCTCTCTCTAACTCACTTTCTCTGCCTCTCAAGTCTGTCACTACGTCACTCAGTATCGTTCCAAAAATTATATTATGTTATTATGTTGGAATATTTTTTATGTTTTCTCCTTTTGAAATGTTATTTTTCATATCGAATATGTTATAAATTGTGTTGAATTATATTGAATTGATTATTTTATGATTATTATATTATGTCCTTTTGTGTTAATTTTTTTCAAAAGTTTTCAAAGAATATTCGTAGATAACTGAGGAGATCTGCATTCCCTATGGGGTAATTAAACAATAACTTACAATGACGGAGAAAGAACGAGAACATTTTTTTTTTAAATAGGAGTGAGAGATGGGAAGGGAATTTCTCACGCTCCCCTGAGTACTCATTACTATATCTAACTAACAATAGAGATCCAATCTGAGCCGTTTTAAGAGGGGACGCATGGACTTCATCTGCATTGGCCTTTAAGGTAATGAACCTAAGTCAGATTTAGGATCCTAACAATAGATTTTAGTTGATCTTGCTTGCATTGAGGTCTTATTAGGTCCAAATATATCTTGGATTAATATTTTGAGTCATTATTATAACAAATACTATACTATTTAATATTATAACATTTAGTATATGTAAAAGTTGGATATATTTACAAGACATTTTTTAATTCAAATTAAAAAAATTAATTCTCTTTTTTAGTTTTAAATATTATTTTTTACTGTAATGAAAAAGTGAAAATAACAATAATCACTCACACAATTAAATTAAATAATCTTAATATATACATGACACTATATATATCAAGGATTATTATATATATATATATTTTTTTTTCTTTTCTGTAAAGACTATTTATATAATTTATTGAACAATCTTTTCATCTTGATATTTAATAAATTTAACCTACAAAATAAGTAACTTAAGTTATCATCTAGGACAATAAATATATTAGTGTAAATACTTATTTATTTATTAGTAGTAAAAAAATATGTAAATAATATAAATTGATATTTTTTCAGTATAAAAGTAATAATAAAAGTTATTAATTAAGTTAATTACATAATTAAAATTTGTGAATAATTTATTAAATAATAATAATAAATAAGATCACTATTTTTGCTTATTATAAAATTTATGAAAAAAATTTTGGATAATAAATCAATCCTCAATAGATTATATATTAATTCTGTCAAAAAAATAAATAATGAATACGTTGGAGATTATTATTTACGTACTAACATAATATATATATTATCGATTATTAAGTTTATAATTAATTTTTAATCCAATTTTTGGTAATTAAAATTTAAATGATTGAAATTATTAAACACCGAATATTTTATATTTATCTAATTATTTTTTTATTAAAATTAAAAAAAAGAATGAGTTGTTAATCAATTCTAAATTTAAATTTAAATTTGAGTAAGAAAATAAAAAAAATATTTTAAAGTTTATCTCACTAACTAGAATTAATTTTAAGATAAGAAATTACTTTGTACATCATATATATTATAGGATATTATGGTCATTTGCTATTTTTTAATGGTAAATATTATCAAATAAAATGGTGTAAGAAATTAGAAGAAAATCTATTTACAAGTTTAGAAAATATTAATTTATTTTTCAATAGGATAAATTATATATTGAATAATAAAAGTTGTCATTGATTTCTCTTCACACTAATATTCAACGATAGTATTTCGGTACACTATGTTACCAAAAAATATTAATCGATCTAATAACTTTTGTAATAACATAAGTTTATGAATTTGAAAATTTAAAAATTTAAAAATTATTTCATAAAATGTAAAGTTTTAACAAATAACAATGTTGATCATATTATTTTGACTTCCAGAATGAATACGATATTAATAAATAAAATTGTCCCAAGTAAATTTTAACAAAAACAAAAGTCCATAAGTATTGCTATTAATGAAAAATTATTTTATTTTAAAGACAAATATAATTTTTTTCTACGGATTTCCTAATTCGGCAAGTCGAGAACTAATCCACCACGGTCTCTCCCTACCTAATAGATTGTTATATACACAATGCAAAATTTGAACTCCAAATACTTGGTTAAGCGGACAAATGAAATGATTATTCAACTAATTCAAATTAATTAAAACAAATATTAATTATTTTGAATATTTTTGAGTTGTAAAATATTTACAATAATAATTACTATATATATATTTTTATTTAAATTTTAATAAAAAAATTTTATATAATTTTATATATTATGCTGTATATAGGATATGAAAAGATACACTAGTATTATTTAAAAATTAAACTGAATATTAAAATATAAGTCATACCGGACAACACATCACATGTGAAAAGATATTGAGTGGAATGTAAATATGTTTGCATCAAATTAAAAAAATGTTTTTGAGTGTGGGTCACTGTTACTCAATTTTTATCAGACCCAATTACATGGCTTTATTAGTCATTGACTTCAAAGAATGAGTAAGCAACCCAAATAATCAATGAGTTCTATCCCCACCATATATATGTTTCTATTAGAACAAGTCTTTATGGTGTCATGTTGTGTACATATTTTTTCCTTAATATAAAAAATTAACAAGAATCACAAATGGCTCCGGCTTCAGCTGTCTTTAGATAATTTTTTCCTATTCTATGTTAGTCTGGATTTACCAGAAATTAAAACTTTCAATCTTTGTCTTCGAACCTGAGTCTCTAACGCAGCGATTAAGTCTCCACTGTGTTTCTCTTCCTTTCTTATGTTCTTGTTCAGTTCCACCAAATTAAATCTCCACTCCCCTCCCCCCATCCGACGCACATGTTCTACACCCACTAGGCCACTACGTCACCGTTACCTCCGCCAACAACTGCAGCAACACCACCAACACCGTCGTTCTCTATCACCACCACCCACGGTAAAAACTCGGAGCACTCCGTCTTGTGCCGCAGCTTCCAATCAAGCGCCTGGCACCCCCGTGAGCAGTAGTTCACCTTCCCGCAAACCGAACAGCGCCGGAACTCATGCGGCCGCGTCTCCGGCCGCCCGCAGCCAACGTGCGCGCACAACCTCAGCCCCTCACCCAACCTCCCTCTACCGGACTCAAACCACTCCCTCATAAACCAATTCACCGGTTGAACAGCTACGCTGTAACCACCGTAACCCTCCAGTAACGGAAGAAACGACCCTGAATGGCACGCAAGATTGCGTAACCGTCGAGTTAGCCACGTCAGCATAGAGGAGTTTGAGGGGGTGGTGGACCGAGTGACCTCGCGTATGACTAACGCTAGCTCGCGCGCGTGGGCTTCCACCAGCAACCGACGCCCCTCGGCCACGTTCTTGCGCGCACCGTAACCGTCTTGGAGGCAGTAGCCTAACTCCCGGAGCGAGTCGATGTGGCCGAGGAGCGAAGCACGCGTGCATAGCGCCACGCCGGCGCGGAGATCCTTGTCATTCTTTGAGGTGCCGCTGCCGTTGAACTGTATCACCGCCAGCGAGTAAAGCGCCGGCGCATGAGAATTCATCGCCGCCTTCGCCATCAGCGAGAGCCCGCTCTTCCGCTTTTGCAAGCAGTAAAAGCGGATCTTAAAAAGAACAAAAAACAAAAATTATAAATCACACAAACACACGAGCAAAATGCTCGAGAAAATTGAAACCGTTCATTCATTCAGTCATGACTTATTAGAATGTTGAGGCGGGTGGAGACTTACCATTCCGAGAGTGTAGCAGGCTTCGACGTTGCCGGCGGTAACGCAGCGGCGAAGGAAGCGGTCAGTGGAATCTGACCAGTTTTTTGGTTTCACAGCGAAGGCCCTGGCGCCGAGTTTCGATAACACGAGTCGATCGAGAGCTAACCGGTTCAATCTTTTGCATCTGCACATTCATGTAAATTTTAACGAAGAATGTTTCAATATACATATATATACAGTGGAGAGCCGTGACTGGCGAGAACTTACGTCAAGAGAACGTTGATGAAATCCAAAGGAGAAGTAACCGAGGAACTAAGTTTAGAAAGGATGAAGATGACGAGATCGTCTGGTAACCCTCCCATGGGGGGGTGGTGGTGGATGTTTTTGTCGGTGCGGTTTTTCTGCATACAACATCTTAGTGGATGATGCTGTGGCCTTCTCATATTCCCAACAACTAATTCTCTTAATTTTGCACTTAATAATACAGGGGAAAAAAGAGAAAGAAAAAAGAAAATTAAACTATGTGTGATGTGTGTTGTTTAGCTTTGTAATTGTTATGAATATGGATGAATTTCACGTTCTGGTTATGGTTCTGTTTTGTGTGTGGTGGGTTATTGGGTACTTTGCTGTGTAACAGCGAAACAAAAGAGAGACAGAAACGTTATATATTAAGGTTGAAGAGATGGGAGGTTGTGAAAACGGACCCACGTACGTATCACGATACTATAAGCTGATAAGCGTTTTAAACTTTTAACACTACTGGTCTTCCTTCCCAAACAACCAACCACAAAAACACTGGCGTTTGTTTGGTGTTTTTGCTTTTTTGGTCTCTAGATTTGGTTTTAATTCGGAGATTTTGTTTTGAATGATTCTATATCTTCTGGTAATTAATTTTGTTTACTCATTTTTTTATTTATTCATAAGGAAAATATTTTAATATTTTTTTAAAGAAGTAGCCTTTAATTTGATGCACAATCGGTCTTCGTTGACACCGTTGGTCATTCAAACCTTCAACAAATTTATAAATAAATGAATTTCTGACGTCTTATGCTTGTTTCCTTCTAGAATATAATTGCATTATATTAAATAGATTTATGTTTATTTATACATATTTTATCATCATTATTATTATTATTATTATTATTATTATTATTATTATAATAAATTTGTTTGACTATACAATTATTTAAAAAGAACTAAAATTAAAAATAATATAAGAAAAATAGTACTAAACGATCAACCTTTAATAAATGAAGAGAGATAATAATAATAATAATAATAATAATAATAATAATAATAATAATAATAATAATAATAATAATAATAATAATAATAATAATAATAATAATAATAATTTTTACAAAGTTATAGACTAATGATATAATAAATTAATAGTCTTGTTATAATAAATTCAAATTTTTTTGACAATTAAGTTTAATTATATTAGTGAGAATATATTTATACGTTCTAATTCTCCATTAACGTAAATATTTGGAAAAACTACCAAAAGTACCCATAAAGTTTACGAACGCTGACAAAAGTACCCATAAACTAAGGAAATTAATGATGTACCCATGAAAGATGGATTTCGTATGACAAAAGTATCCAAACCTTAATTTTTTTGTTGATTTTTTAATAAAATTTCTAAACTACCCCGACTCTCAACCTCAACTCACTTTTTCAACTTTTCGTAACCCAACCTGTACCTTTAAAACCTTTGTCATGGTTTTATGGAGTCTAAAACTACTCCTATAATAAACCAGGCCAAAATCAATGATAGTGGTGGTGGTAGAGGACTTCGACCAATTCCTGGCAAATAAATTTAGTATGGTGAGCTCTTTCCCATTTTTTTTTTGCCAATCCTTTCACACAAAGAAAGCCCTCAAATTAAGAAAAAAAAAAGGAGAAAACAATTGAAACGATTAAAAACTGTTCCTTTATGATTCTTTCTTTGATTCTTCATCGGTATTGATTGATTTTTTTATTAATCTCGGCGCTACAATCCTCTGTTACGTTACTATCCAAAATTTCCACCATAAAAGGTTCATTTTGTCTTTTGTAAGAGTAGTTTTGGACTCCATGGCAAGGGTTTTAAAGGTGCATGTCGAGTTATGGAAAGTTGAAAAAGTGAATTGAGGTTGAGGGTGGGGATAGTTTGGTAATTTTATTAAAAAATCAACAAAAAATTAGGGTTTGGATACTTTTGTCATACGGAACTCATCTTCCATGGGTACATCGTTAATTTCCTTAGTTTATGGGTACTTTTGTCGGCGTTCGTAAACTTCATGGGTACTTTTGGTAGTTTTTCCTAAATATTTATATTTCGTATTTTTTTCTTTTTTTTCGCATTCTTTTTTTTTTTGCATATTTTTTTTTATTGTCGTTCTTTTATTGATATTGTTATTGCTGCATTTTTTTTTCTTTTTCTCCTCTTCTTTCTATACTACAAAAAAATGTTGAATATCGTCAGATTTACCGTTGGACGTTACGGCGGATGTAGTGTCAGATTTTCCGATAGTTACGAGTAAAAATTCGTCCCTCAAAAAAATTACCGTCAAAGTAAAAATTTCGTTACTAAATCTGACGGTAAATAGTGACGTGAAATTTTATTATATTAGTGCCAATGTTATCGTCGGATTTTACTACAAAATTTTTCGACGGTAATAGGTTTTAGTGAAACGCGGCGTTTAGGCAACGACGAATACCTTATCCGACGGTAAAATTGGGTAAAATTCAAACACAAAACCCTTCCCTCTCACTTCTGTGAACTCTCTTTCTCTTCTCTTATCCTTTCTCTTGTTTCTCTGTCTATCATCTCTATGCCGCTGCTCCATTGAAGCTGGCAACATGTTGGTATCTATTTACATTAGATTAGCTTTGTGCTCTGACGGATTTGCACTAAACTCTATTTTTGGTAACGCGTATTCTTGTTGGTCTGTTGTGATGACTCCTTTTATTCTATCTCAAAATGCATGATAGGTATACTCTTTTTCTTATCCAGAGTCATGCAAGTCTAGTTGTGTTGTTGTGATTAAGATTAAGCTAAGAGGTTACATCGAGTCAGATGTGATAGAGGGTCAGCAACCTTACCAAATTGATGACCCAACTTGTTCAAAAATGGTGGTTGACATCGGTGATCTGATCACCCTTAGGTCGGCAGTTTGAAGAAGAAAATAAAACAAATTGACTTTTCTGTCGAAAATTCTCCAACAGTAACGATTATCCAGATTTTTTAAAAAAATAAAAAATTGATGCTTCCGTCGGATTTTTCCGACAATAACGCAATACGAAGTTTCAACATTTGGTGCAACAGTTACCGTTGGAAAATTCCACGGTAAGTGACATCAAATTGTCGTAACTTGATGAGCAAAATTGAATTTTCTCATAGATACTGGTAAGTGCACCAAATCGTTCAAGTAATACAACGGTGAGTGGATATCGTTCCCACGAGGATCAAAGGATTGAGCAAGCAACGTCTAGTTGAATCTCAAATTAGATCGATCAAATCTTGGCAAGATGATTGTGGATCTTGAAGAAAAGAAAAAACATATAAGAGGAAGGAATTAGGACTGTAGAGTATAATTGAAAAAGGGTTTAGAAAGTTAGAAAATAATTCAGGAATAGGGAATGTTAAGGGGTTTTGCAGATATTTAAGCCCTAAGAAAATCAAACCTTGTTTTTCTATTCTAAAGCATGCAAAGATCTTTTCACGGCGAGTCTTAATTAACTGATTTCTAATGTCTTGACTCCTCGACTTCTCTTCAATTAATCAACCGCCAATGTCTTAGTCAATCAATTAATTGAAAAGGTTAAGTACTGACGAACGGATTCTTGCAAGTAAAGAATTTTTACATATAAAGTCTCGTTGAAAGTATAGCTTCTAAACCAACAAGAATCCTTTCGTATAAAAATTTGGTTGTAACAAGTAACAAACCCCTAATAAAATTGATAACCGAAGTATTTAAACCTTGGGTCGTCTCTCAAGGAATTGCAGGGAGGTGTATTTATTATTGGTTATGAGTTTTCTGAAAAATTTGGAGTTTAGGCAATGGGCACATAAATGATTATAAATTGAAGCAATGAAAATTAACAAGAGGTTTTATGTAATTGAAATAAATAAAAAGCCTTGACTAGGAGAAGATTAATCTGAAGTTCTATCCTTGTTGGATTTTCCAAGATTAATTAGTAATAGGTTGTTGTTTCTACTTGGTTATTCTTTACTGATTAAAGGAAAATCAAGTTGAGATCTAACTTCTATTCACAAGTCCTAATCTTTTTCCTTGGGAAGGATTTGCGTTAGTAACTAGAGAGCTAACTAACACTCAATTGCAGCTAAATACAAAATGCTAATAAGAGAAGATTAAACATAGCAAAATTAAGACCAAAGAAGCATGTTTTCAATCATAGCACAAAATCAAGAAGGAAAATGTAAAACATGCATTTTGTATGAACAAGTATATGAAAGATTGATAAAATCCACTCAATTGAGTACAAGATAAACCGTAAAATAGCGGTTTATCAATCTCCCCACACTCAATTGCAGCTAAATGCAAAATGCTTTTACCTACTTGTTTAAAAGTAAATCAAATTCTCCAAGAACAAATATGAACTGGATTTCACTAATTCAAATCATAAAATAAAGTACAAATAAACTTACAAGAAGAAGATAGCTCATGAAAGTCAGGAACAAAGAATCGAGCATCGAACCCTCACTGGAAGTGTATACACTCTAATCGCTCAGGTGTTTGAGGTTCGATTCTCTCAATTCTCTACTAACCTTGCTTTCTAAGACTTGCTCTTCATCTAACAATCAACAAAAGTTTAATACATAGATACACATATCAAGAGGTCTTTTATGGGTTGTAATGGGGTTAGGGTCAAGGTAGGATTGTATTTGGTCAAGTGGACTAAAATATGAATCCTTAATTAACCTAAACTTCTCACCTAACTTAGGACAATCCATATAATCATAATATAAAATCAATAACTACCCATTAACTGTATTTTCCACATATTCACGCATTCCAATTTTAAGTACAGTACTTATGCATTGCTATCACTATTTACTTTGGGGTATT
Source organism: Arachis stenosperma (assembly GCF_014773155.1). Classification (NCBI taxonomy): domain Eukaryota; kingdom Viridiplantae; phylum Streptophyta; class Magnoliopsida; order Fabales; family Fabaceae; genus Arachis; species Arachis stenosperma. The sequence goes on along the minus strand of NC_080377.1, from coordinate 76,812,582 downwards.
TTGTCCCCTTTTTATTTTTTTATTTATTTTTTTCTTTTTTTCTTTTCTTTTTCTCTTTTTTTCTATTTTTCTTTTCTTAATCTATTTTTTTATTTTATTTTTTTCTTTTTCAATGCATATGATTAAGGTATTGAATGCATAAACATGTTCTTAACATTTTTTCACATTTTCATACAAAGTCTAACATACTCAATTCCCAAACCAAACATTTCCAAACCTACTTTTTCCACACTTAATTCATGAGCACTTTCACTAGTCTAAGCTAATCAAGGATTCAAACTAAGGACATTATTGTTTTCCGCTTAGGGTTAGTGATGAGCTAAAGTAAAGAACAAATGGGGTAAAATAGGCTCAAATTGGTTTGCAAAGGATAATGAAAGGGTAAGGCCATATGGGTATGTAAGCTCAGTGAAACAAGGCCTCAATCATATAAGTATATGCATACATTAAACCATGGAAATATAGAATCAAGCAAGATAAAGATCATAATTTTAGAGAGAACAACACACACAAGAATAAGATATTATGGTTAAATAATGTAACCATTTAATTAAGCTCAAAATCTCACAAGACTGTATGTTCAAGCTCTAAACCATGTTTCAAAATACATTTCTTCCAACAAGTTTAGCAAAAATTTTAATTTAAATTAGTGAAATGCTATAAAATAGTTTCTTGAAAAAAAAATTATTACTTCAACCAAGTAGTGGTAAAATATGCACAAAATCAAACAAATATGTGATCAATCATGCAAATGCAACAATGAACTAACAAAGGAAATCCCACATTGGTGTTGAGAAGGAATGAACTAACCCATGGAAGTCGGTATCGACCTCCCCACACTTAAAGATTGCACCGTCCTCGGTGCATGCTGAGATGTGCAGGTGGACGGGCTGCTACAACTGATACTTTTCTCTAGAGATTGTGCAGATGGACTTGTCTGTTGCCCCATATAGAAGTTTCTCCCTTTTTTCTTCTTCGGTGGCCAGCCTGAAAGAAGAGAAAAAAGAAGAACAAGAACCCAAAAATAGTGATAGAAAACAAATCAAATTTAAGTGGGTAATGCCAAATAATAAGGGTCTCAATTACATGGTAGCTACAACATGCAAGAGAGAAGACAGTAGAAGCATATGGCATATCAGTAGTGCAAAAATTGTAACAATGGGGGAGAGAGTGTAGGCAATGAAAGATGGTGTAAATGCATAGCAATACAAATGGAATGCAAGTATCATAAAAGAGTAGCATTGACTTATGAATAATAATACCCAATCAGAATAAAATATGTCACTTGAGCACCAAAATAATACCAGAAAAGATACAACAGTTGAATAAGAACATTTAACACCAATACAAAAATAATAAACATAGAAAAGAAAATAAAAACATGCATATAGTTAAAATGCAATGAATGAAAGAATGTAAATGTAATAAGGAAGAAAAATGAGAAGGAAAAGGGAGGAGATGAAAGTAGGAAAGGAGGAGGAAAGAATGAGAAAAGAGAGAAAAAATGAGAGGAATGGAATCTGCGACACGACGCGTGAGCGTCGCCCACGCGTACGCGTGGGGGTGCAAAAGAAGAGGCGACGCGTAAGCGTCGGTCACGTGCTCGCGTGAGATCTCATTGTGCTAGACGCACGACACCAGCCTTTTTCCCGCGCAACTCTCTGTTCAAAACGCTCTCTTATGCCGATTTTTCATCCACGCGTACGCATCGCTGACGCTTACGCGTGGATTGGCCAAATTGCAGGTGAAGCGTACGCGTCGCCCACACGTGCGCGTGGTTTGGCTGGTGCGTCAGGCACCCTTCCAGCACGTCTCCAACGTAACTCTCTGTAACTTTTTACTGAGAGCAAAATTTGCATCGACGCGCCGCGTCACATTTCTCCCCCCTTTTTTATGCAATATGCAATATGCAGATGAAGATGCAAACTATATGTACTAATAATGAGAACAGTCACTAAAAAAGAAAACTAAGAAAAGAGAAAAGAACGATCATACCATGCTGGTTTGTCTCCCACCTAGCATTTTTAGTTAAAGTCCTTAAGTTGGACAATTGGTGAGTTCCTTGTCATGGTGGCTTGTGCTTGAACTCTTCATGGAATCCCCACCAATGCTTGTAATTCCAATAGCCTCCGGAGTCCCAAACTAGGCGCATAAAGCCTTCAAGCAAGTCAAAGCAGGTGACAAGGCCCCACGAGTGATGACTGTTGGAATGAATTCCGGGGTCCTTACCTTTCTTTTACACCCGTCTTCTTGTGGGTCACCATTGTTCCATCTGGGTGGCTCACAATTTGAATTTCCACAGAGACATCCAAACAAACTTCTAGACCCATTCAGTTGAGCTCTACACCAATCCTTACATTTCAATTTGGAGCATGCAACCATATTGAACCTTGCAGGACAACTCTTCCTACTGACCATCTCCCTCTTACTCTTAAAGCCACAGATAGCTCTAAGTTGACCATCCGTCTCCAGTAGCTGATGAGCGGATAATTTATACACTTTTTGGCATTGTTTTCAGTATATTTTTAGTAGATTTTAGTTAGTTTTTATTATATTTTTATTAATTTTTAGTTAAAATTCACTTTTCTGGGCTTTACTATGAGTTTGTGTATTTTTTTGTGATTTCAGGTATTTTCTGGCTGAAATTGAGAGACCTGAGCAAAAATCTGATTTAGAGGCTGAAAAGGACTGCAGATGCTGTTGGATTCTAACCTTCCTACACTCGAAGTGGATTTTTTGGAGCTACAGAAGCCCAATTGGCGTTCTCTCAATTGCGTTGGAAAGTAGACATCTTGGGCTTTCCAGCAATGTACAATAGTCTATACTTTGCTCGAGATTTGATGGCCCAAACCGGTGTTGCAAATCAGCTTCAGAATTCCTGGCGTTTAACGCCGAAACTGGCACAAAAATTGGAGTTAAACGCCCAAACTGGCATAAAAGCTGGCGTTTAACTCCAGAAAAAGTCTCTACACATGAAAGCTTCAATGTTCAGCCCAAGCACATACCAAGTGGACCCCGGAAGTGGATTTTTACGTCATTTACTCATTTTTGTATACCCTAGGTTATTAGTTCACTATTAATAGGACCTTTTGACATTGTATCTTTACCTCATGACACTTTACACGTTTCTTTTTGTATCTTCCACGGCATGAATCTCTAAACCTCATGGTTGGGGGTGAGGAGCTTTGCTGTGTCTTGATGGATTAATGCAATTACTACTGTTTTTCATTCAATCACGCTTGCTTCTATTCTAAGATATCACTTGTTCCTAAACTTGATGAATGTGATGATCCGTGACACTCATCATCATTCTCACCTATGAACATGTGCTTGACAACCACCTCCGTTCTACCTTAGATTGAGTAGATATATCTTGGATTCCTTAATCAGAATCTTCGTGGTATAAGCTAGAATTGATGGCGGCATTCAAGAGAATCCGGAAGGTCTAAACCTTGTCTGTGGTATTCTGAGTAGGATTCAAGGATTTAATGACTGTGACGAGCTTCAAACTCCTGAAGGCTGGGCGTTAGTGACAGACGCAAAAGAATCACTGGATTCTATTCCAACCTGATTAAGAACCGACAGATGAATAGCCGTGCTATGACAGAGCGCGTTGAACATTTTCACTGAGAGGATGGGAGGTAGCCATTGACAACGGTGAAACCCTACATATAGCTTGCCATGGAAGGAGCCTTGCGTGCTTGAAGAAGAAGACAGTAGGAAAGCAGAGATCAGAAGATAGAGCATCTCCAAAACCTCAGCCTGTTCTCCATTACTGCAAAACAAGTATTTATTTCATGTTCTTCTACTTTTCACAATTAAACATGAGAATTACTGATCTCCGGACTAATAGTTACAAGATAACCATAGCTTGCTTCAAGCCGACAATCTCCGTGGGATCGACCCTTACTCACGTAAGGTATTACTTGGACGACCCAGTGCACTTGCTGGTTAGTTGTGCGGGATTGCAAAAGTGTGATTGCAATTTCGTGCACCAAGTTTTTGGCACCATTGCCGGGGATTGTTCGAGTTTGGACAACTGACGGTTTATCTTGTTGCTTAGATTATGACTGTTTTATTTTTGTTGGTTTAGAGTCTTTTATTTGAGTTTAGTTTCATATTTTAAGTTTGGTTTCAATTGCATGCTTTTGTTTTCTTTTAATTTTTTGAATTTGCATGTCCTTAGTCCTTTCTTGATCTTTAAAAATTCTAAGTTTGGTGTCTTCCTTGTGTTTTCCTTTAAAATTTTCGAAAATGTGTGCTTGATTTTCTAAAAATTTTAAGTTTGGTGTCATTTTGTTGTTTTTCTCTTTCCTCATTAAAATTTAAAAATAAAAAAATATCCTTTTCTTATTTTACTCATAATTTTCGAAATTTTGCATTAATTTAGTCAAAGATTTTCAAAATCATATCTTTTTTTTAGTCAAGTCAAAATTCTAATTTCAAAAATTGATCTTTTCAAATCTTTTTCAAAAATCAAATCTTTTTAATTTCTTCAATCATATCTTTTCAATCATTTTTTTTAATTGCAATCATATCTTCTCAATCATATCTTTTTCAAAATAATTTTCAATCATATCTTTTCAATTGCTAATTCCAAAATCTTTTTAATTAATTAATTGATTTAGTTTTCAATTTGCTTTGATCTTATTTTCTTTTAGTTTTCGAAATTTGATTTTATTTTCCATTTGTTTTATTTTATTATTTTCGGTCAAATAAAAAAATTTTTTTTTAATCTACTTGCAATCCATATCATCTCCCTTTCTCCATGGACCTAAGTGGAAGTGAGTAGTCCAGAAGGACTCTGGGGTCATATGCTAACCCCATTACAGCTGCATATGGGAGTAGCATCTGTATACCTCCCATTAAAGCAAGCAGCTTTGAGCTAAATCCTCAACTCATTATCATGGTGCAGCAAAATTGCCAGTATTTCGGTCTTCCACAGGAAGAACCTACTGAGTTTCTGGCACAGTTCTTACAAATTGCTGACACAGTATGTGATAAAGAGGTAGATCAGGATGTCTACAGATTATTATTGTTTCCATTTGCTGTAAAAGATCAAGCTAAGAGGTGGTTGAATAACCAACCCACAGCAAGCATAAAAATATGGAGACAGTTATCAGACAAATTCCTGAATCAATTTTACCCTCCAAAAAAGATGACACAGCTAAGGCTGGACATCCAAGGCTTTAAACAAGAGGATAATGAATCTCTTTATAATGCCTGGGAGAGGTACAAAGGTATGCTAAGAAAATGCCCCTCTGAAATATTTTCAGAGTGGGTACAGTTAGACATCTTCTACTATGGGCTTACAGAAAAAGCTCAGATGTCTCTAGACCACTCAACTGGTGGATCTATACATATGAGGAAGACGATTGAAGAGGCTCAAGAACTCATAGATACTGTTGCTAGAAATCAACATTTGTACTCTAGCAGTGAGCCCTCTACAAAAGAAGAAGCTATGGCAGTAGCTACTGATCCTAATCCTCAAGAACAGATTGTTGAGCTTAGTCAGCAATTACTCCTGATGACAAAACAGTTGGCAGAATTTAAAGAGATGCTCCAAGAAACTAAAATTACCAACAAGAACATAGAATCACAGTTGAATCAGACAAAACATCAGTTATCTAAACAGATAACAGAAGAATGCCAAGCAGTTCAACTAAGGAGTGGGAAGACATTGAATAACACCGCTCAAAGTAGCAAAAAGCCAAGAAAGGAACAATTGACAGAGGATAACCAAACCACTGCCCAAAATTCCTCTGAGGACAGTAAGAGCCCAGAGAGGAATACTCCTGGCGTTCAAACGCCAGAAAAGGGGGAAAAGCTGGCGTTAAACGCCTATTCCTTGTCCAGTTCTGGCGTTCAAACGCCAGAAAAGGGGGAAAAGTTGGCGTTAAACGCCCATTCCTCACTCAATCCTAGCGTTCAAACGCTAATGAGGAATCAGACACTTGAGAGTGCTGATAGTAACCCCTCTAAAAAGGCTTCTCCAACCACCTCTGTAAGGAATAAACCTGCAGCAACTAAGGTTGAAGAATATAAAGCCAAGATGCCTTATCCTCAGAAACTCCGCCAAGCGGAACAGGATAAGTAATTTGCCCGCTTTGCAGACTATCTAAGGAGTCTTGAAATAAAGATTCCGTTTGCAGAGGCACTTGAGCAAATACCTTCTTATGCTAAATTCATGAAAAAAATCTTAAGTCATAAGAAGGATTGGAGAGAAACTTAAAAAGTTTTTCTCACTGAAGAATGCAGTGCAGTCATTCTGAAAAGCTTACCAGAAAAGCTTCAAGATCCAGGAAGCTTTATGATACTATGCACATTAGAAGGTGCTTGCACCAAGACAGCCCTGTGTGACCTTGGAGCAAGTATCAATCTAATACCTGCATCCACTATCAGAAAGCTTGGGTTGACTGAAGAAGTCAAACCAACCCGGATATGTCTCCAACTTGCTGATAGCTCCATTAAATATCCATCAGGCATAATTGAGGACATGATTGTCAAGGTTGGGCCATTCGCCTTTCCAACTGACTTTGTAGTGCTGGAAATGGAGGAGCACAAGGGTGCAACTCTCATTCTAGGAAGACCTTTCCTAGCAACTGGACGAACTCTTATTGATGTACAAAAAGGGGAAGTAACCCTGAGAGTCAATGAGGATGAGTTCAAGTTGAATGCTATAAAAGCTATGCAGCATCCAGACACACCAAATGACTGCATGAGCGCTGACATTATTGACTCTTTGGTGGAAGAGATCAATATGACTGAAAGTCTAGAATCAGAGCTAGAGGACATCTTCAAGGATGTTCAGCCTGATCAGGAAGAACTAGAAGAAACAAAAGAATTTTTAAAAATTCCTCAGGAAGAGGATAAGCCTCCCAAACCTGAGCTCAAACCACTACCACCATCCCTGAAGTATGCATTTCTGGGAGAGGGTGACACTTTTCCAGTGATCATAAGCTCTGCTTTAAATCCACAGGAAGAGGAAGCACTGATTCAAGTGCTAAGGACACACAAGACAGCTCTTGGGTGGTCCATAAGTGATCTTAAGGGCATTAGCCCAGCAAGATGCATGCACAAGATCCTATTGGAGGATATTGCCAAACCAGTGGTTCAACCACAAAGGCGGCTAAATCCAGCCATGAAGGAGGTGGTGCAGAAAGAGGTCACTAAATTACTAGAGGCTGGGATTATTTATCCCATTTCTGATAGCCCCTGGGTGAGCCATGTCCAAGTTGTCCCCAAGAAGGGAGGCATGACAGTGGTTCATAATGAAAAGAATAAACTAGCTCCTACAAGAACAGTTACAGGGTGGCGTATGTGTATTGACTACAGAAGGCTCAATACAGCCACCAGAAAGGATCATTTTCCTTTACCATTCATAGACCAAATGCTAGAAAGACTAGATGGTCATGATTATTACTGCTTTTTGGATGGCTATTCAGGTTACAACCAAATTGCAGTAGATCCTCAGGACCAAGAGAAAACAGCATTCACTTGCCCTTCTGGCGTGTTTGCCTAGAAGGTCTGTGTAATGCATCTGCAACTTTTCAGAGATGCATGCTATCCATCTTCTCTGATATAGTGGAGAAGTTCTTGGAAGTCTTCATGGATGACTTCTCAGTATATGGAGACTCATTCAGCTCCTGTCTTAACCATCTAGCACTTGTCCTGAAAAGGTGCCAAGAGACTAACCTAGTCTTAAACTGGGAGAAATGTCACTTTATGGTGACTGAAGAAATTGTCCTTGGGCACAAAATTTCAAGCAAGGGAATAGAGGTGGATAAAGCAAAAGTTGAAGTAATTAAAAAATTACCACCACCTACCAATGTTAAGGCAATCAGAAGCTTTCTGGGGCATGCAGGATTCTACAGAAGGTTTATAAAGGATTTTTCAAAAATTGTAAAACCTTTGAGTAATCTACTAGCTGCAGACACGCCCTTTATCTTTGATAAGGAGTATCTGCAGGCGTTTGAGACTTTGAAAGCTAAGCTGGTCACAGCACCAGTCATCTCTGCACCAGACTGGACATTACCATTTGAACTAATGTGTGATGCCAGTGACCATGCCATTGGTGCAGTATTGGGACAAACGCATGGTAAACTTCTGCACGTCATTTATTATGGCAGCCGTATTCTAAATGATGCACAGAAGAACTACACAACCACAGAAGAGGAGTAACATGCAGTGGTTTATGCCATTGAAAAGTTCAGATCTTATTTAGTAGGATCGAAAGTGATTGTGTACACTGACCATGCTGCTCTTAAATATCTACTCACAAAGCAGGATTCAAAACCCAGGCTCATAAGATGGGTGTTGCTTCTGCAAGAGTTTGATATAGAAATAAGAGACAGAAAAGGGATAGAGAATCAAGTAGCTGATCACCTGTCCCGGATAGAACCAGTAGCAGGAGCATCCCTCCCTACTACTGAGATCTCTGAAACCTTTCTGGATGAGCAATTGTTTGCTATTCAGGAAGCTCCGTGGCTTGCAGACAGTGCAAACTATAAGACTCAAGGGTACCCTTCTGTAACCATGGAGAGGAAGCATGAAGAGCTTCTCTCAAAACAGAGTCAAACAGAGCCCCCACAGTCAAACTCTAAGTTTGGTGTTGGGAGGCCACAACCAACTTCTAAGTTTAGTGTTGGGAGGTTCCAACTTGGCTCTGAGTATCTGTGAGGCTCTCTGAGAGCCCACTGTCAAGCTACTGACATTAAAGAAGCGCTTGTTGGGAGGCATCCCAATGTTATATTTATCTATTTTCCTTTATTTTATGTTTTCTGTAGGTTGATGATCATGGGAAGTCACAAAATCAATTGAAAAAGCAAAAATAGAATGAAAAATAGAAAGAAAAACAGCACACCCTGGAGGAAAATTTGCTGGCGTTTAAATGCAGTGAAGACAGCAAATGGGCGTTTAACACCCAGTCTGGCACCATTCTGGGCGTTTAACGCCAGAAATGGGCACCAGACTGGCGTTTAACGCTAGGAATGGGCAAGAAGCTGGCGTTAAACGCCAGAAAGGGGCAACAGCCTGGCGTTTAACGCCAGGATTGGCAGAAGGAGCATTTTTGCTCGCTACTTGGTGCAGGGATGAATTATCCTTGACACCTCAGGATCTGTGGACCCCACAGGATCCCCACCTACCCCACCACTCTCTCTCTTCTTCACCCATTCACCAATCACCTCAATACCTCTTTCCCAAAAAAACCCCTCACCTATCAAATTCCATCATTCTCTTCACCACTCACATCCATCCTTCATAAAACCCCACCTACCCTACCCCTCTCTCCACCCCTATATAAACCCATCTTCACCCCCTCATTTTCACACATCATACACACTACTTCTCTATCTCCTCCATTTTTTTTTCTTCTACTCCTTTCTTTCTTCTTTTGCTCGAGGACGAGCAAACCTTCTAAGTTTGGTGTGGTAAAAGCATTGCTTTTTTTTTCCATAACCATTTATGGCATCTAAGGCCGGAGAAACCTCTAGAAAGAGGAAACGGAAGGCAAAAGCTTCCACCTCCGAGTCATGGGAGATGGAGAGATTCATCTCAAAAGCTCATCACTAAGAAAAGGATGGAGCAAACAAGAGCATAAGCAAATTCCTCATCATGAAATCCCTGAGATGCCTCAAGGGATGCACTTCCCTCCACAAAACTATTGGGAGCAAGTCAACCCCTCCCTAGGAGAATTGAGTTCCAACATGGGACAACTAAGGGTGGAGCACCAAGAACATTCCATCCTCCTCCATGAAATTAAAGAAGATCAAAAGAATCATGAGAGAGGAGCAAGAAAGGCAAGGAAGAGACATTGAGGAGCTCAAGCACTCCATAAGATCTTCAAGAGGAAGAACAAGCCGCCATCAATAAGGTGGACCCGTTCTTTAATCTCCTTGTTCTTTATTTTCTATTTTTCGAATTTTTATGCTTATGTTTATCTATGTTTGTGTCTTATTACATGATCATTAGTATCTTAGTGTCTATGCCTTAAAGCTGTGAATGTCCTATGAATCCATCACCTTTCTTAAATGAAAAATGTTTTTATTACAAAAGAACAAGAAGTACAGGATTTCGAATTTATTTCTGAAACTAGTTGAATTAGTTTGATGTGGTGACAATACTTTTTGTTTTCTGAATGAATTCTTGAACAGTGCATATGTCTTTTGAATTTGTTGATTAAAGAATGTTAAACTTGTTGGCTCTTGAAAGAATGATGGAAAAGGAGAAATGTTATTGAGGATCTGAAAAATTATCAAATTGATTCTTGAAGCAAGAAAAAGCAGTGAAAAAAAAAGAAAGAAAGAAAAAAAAAGAGAAAAAAAAAGAGAAAAAGCAAGCAGAAAAAGCCAATAGACCTTTAAACCAAAAGGCAAGGGTAAAAATAAAAAGGATCCAAGGCTTTGAGCATCAGTGGATAGGAGGGCCTACAGGAATAATATCCTGGCCTAAGCGGCTAAACCAAGCTGTCCCTAACCATGTGCTTGTGGCGTGAAGGTGTCAAGTGAAAACTTGAGACTAAGCGGTTAAAGTCGTGATCCAAAGCAAAAAGAGTGTGCTTAAGAACCCTGGACACCTCTAATTGGGGACTCTAGCAAAGCTGAGTCACAATCTGAAAAGTTTCACCCAGTTATGTGTCTGTGGCATGTATGTATCCGGTGGTAATACTGGAAAACAGAGTGCTTTGGGTCACGGCCAAGACTCATAAAGTAGTTGTGTTCAAGAATCAACATACTATACTAGGAGAATCAATAACACTATCTGAATTCTGAGTTCCTATAGATGCCAATCATTCTAAACTTCAAAGGATAAAGTGAGGTGCCAAAACTGTTCAGAGGCAAAAAGCTACTAGTCCCGCTCATCTAATTGGAGCTAAGTTTCATTGATATTTTGGAGTCTATAGTATGTTCTCTTCTTTTTATCCTGTTTGATTTTCAGTTGCTTGGGGACAAGCAATAATTTAAGTTTGGTGTTGTGATGAGCGGATAATTTATACGCTTTTTGGCATTATTTTCAGTATATTTTTAGTAGATTTTAGTTAGTTTTTATTATATTTTTATTAGTTTTTAGTTAAAATTCACTTTTCTGGGATTTACTATGAGTTTGTGTGTTTTTCTGTGATTTCAGATATTTTCTGGCTGAAATTGAGGGACTTGAGCAAAAATCTGATTCAGAGGCTGAAAAGGACTGCAGATGCTGTTGGATTCTGACCTCCCTGCACTCGAAGTGGATTTTCTGGAGCTACAGAAGCCCAATTGGCACGCTCTCAATTGCGTTGGAAAGTAGACATCCTGGAATTTCCAGAATGTATAATAGTCCATACTTTGCTCGAGATTTGATGGCCCAAACTGGTGTTGCAAATCAGCTTCAGAATTCCCGGCGTTTAACGCCGGAACTGGCACAAAAATTGGAGTTAAACGCCCAAACTGGCATAAAAGCTGGCATTTAACTCCAGAAAAAGTCTCTACACATGAAAGCTTCAATGCTCAGCCCAAGCACACACCAAGTGGACCCCGGAAGTGGATTTTTACGTCATTTACTCATTTCTGTATATTCTAGGTTACTAGTTCACTATTAATAGGACCTTTTGACATTGTATCTTTACCTCATGACACTTTACACGTTTCTTTTTGTATCTTCCATGGCATGAGTCTCTAAACCCCCATGGTTGGGGGTGAGGAGCTCTGCTGTGTCTTGATGGATTAGTGCAATTACTACTGTTTTTCATTCAATCACGCTTGCTTCTATTCTAAGATATCACTTGTTCCTAAACTTGATGAATGTGATGATTTGTGACACTCATCATCATTCTCACCTTTGAACGTGTGCCTGACAACCACCTCCGTTCTACCTTAGATTGAGTAGATATCTCTTGGATTCCTTAATCAGAATCTTCGTGGTATAAGCTAGAATTGATGGCGGCATTCAAGAGAATCCGGAAAGTCTAAACCTTGTCTGTGGTATTCTGAGTAGGATTCAAGGATTGAATGACTGTGATGAGCTTCAAACTCCTGAAGGCTGGGCGTTAGTGACAGACGCAAAAGAATCACTGGATTCTATTCCAACCTGATTGAGAACCGACAGATGAATAGCCGTGTTGTGACAGAGCGCGTTGAATATTTTCACTGAGAGGATGAGAGGTAGCCATTGACAACAGTGAAACCCTACATACAGCTTGCCTGGAAGGAGCCTTGCGTGCTTGAAGAAGAAGACAGTAGGAAAGCAGAAATTCAGAAGATAGAGCATCTCCAAAACCTCAGCCTGTTCTCCATTACTGCAAAACAAGTATTTATTTCATGTTCTTCTACTTTTCACAATTAAACATGAGAATTACTGATCTCCGGACTAAGAGTTACAAGATAACCATAGCTTGCTTCAAGCCGACAATCTCCGTGGGATCGACCCTTACTCACGTAAGGTATTACTTGGACGACCCAGTGCACTTGCTGGTTAGTTGTGCGGGATTGCAAAAGTGTGATTGCAATTTTGTGCACCAGTAGCCCATATTCAAGTGGAAAAGTAAAGGTCAAGGATAAGAATTTTACCCACTTGAACGTTGTGTTGGACGATAATGGCCTTGGGAGAGGTGTTTCTAATGATCTTGCAAGCTCCACTCTCTTGTGCTCTTCTTTGAATTCTTTCACCTCCTTGTAAGCTTCTTCAATTTCAACCACTTCCTCTTGGTAGCTTTCTTCCAATTCAATCTCTTTTTTTTACCTACCAAGGACATGGGAGGTTGTGCTTCTTCTTCCTTAATCTCCATCTCTTGATCAACCTCTTCAAAGTCTTCAACTAGGATATACCTTGGAGGTTGTACACCCTCTTCAGCATCAATTTCAAATGTCTTGGAAGGAGGCTCTATGACTAGACTTTCCCATGGAGGTTCCGCATCTCTCAGGTCTTCAACCACTTCCTCCTCTTCAATACTTACTACTTCGTCCAATTGTTTTAGTATAAAATCGTACTCCTCCTTAATGATTTCACTTCCATGACAACTTTCTTCAGCTACCCCTTCATCTTCAAGGGTCTCTCCGACCTCTACATTTTGGGCCTCCTCTTGCTCCTCTGGAAATAAGGCCGTGTGTAGCCGATCCATTGCGACCCTAAGGCAATCCCTTCTCTCTTGTTCCATGTCACTAGCATAATTGGGATCGTGTTGCTCTTGGGTTGATGGATATGGGTATTCTTGCACAGAGGGTGGTGGTGCAGTGAAGCTTGAGGGTTGAATATTGGAGGTAGAGGGTTGGTCCATACAGGATATAAGATTTTAGAGTTTAGAGGTGAGGCCAACGAGAGAGGTAAGTGTGCTCTCCATGGAGGTTTGGGGTGGATGGGAGAGTTCATTTGTTGGGAGAAAGGGCTCATAACACGGAGGTGGTTCCTCTTGATAAAGATATGGAGATGGTGTATATTGAGGTGGTGGTTCTATGTATAGTTCATATGGTGGTTGATATGGTGGATAAGGGTTAGGGTCATATGAAGGTGAATGGTGAAAAGGGGCTTGTGAGTATGGTTGTTCAAAGCTATGTCGAGGAAGGGGTTCATAGACATGTTGTGATGGGTATTGAGTGTCACGTAAAGGTCCACCTTAACCATTATCTTGGTATGCATCATAGAATGGTTGTTGCTCTTGGTATATTGGAGGGGGTTATTACCAAGAGGGTTGATCAAATCCTTGTGGCTCCTCCCATCTTTGATTGTTCCAACCATGGTACATGTTGTCATTATAATCTCCTCTTCTTGCAACATAATTATAACCACGCTCGTAGCCAAAGGGGTGAGAATTCATAGTAGATAATAAAAATTAAAAATAAAAAAGAAATAAATAAGCAAAAATAAATATTTACAATAACCAATAATAAGGCACACGTTTGCAATTCCCCGACAACGGCGCCATTTTGACGAACGGATTCTTGCTAGTAAAGAATTTTACAAATAAAGTCTCGTTGAAAGTATAGCTTCTAAACCAACAAGAATCCTTTCGTACAAAAATTTGGTTGTCACAAGTAACAAACTCATAATAAAATTGATAACCGAAGTATTTAAACCTCGGGTCGTCTCTCAAGGAATTGCAGAGAGGTGTATTTATTATTGGTTATGAGTTTTTTGGAAAATTTGGAGTTTGGGCAATGGGCACATAAATGATTATAAATTGAAGCAATGAAAATTAACAAGAGGTTTTATGTAATTAAAATAAATAAAAAACCTTGGCTAGGAGAAGATTAATCTGAAGTTCTATCCTTGTTGGATTTTCCAAGATTAAGTAATAGGTTGTTGTTTCTACTTGGTTATCCTTTACTGATTAAAGGAAAGTCAAGTTGAGAGCCAACTTATATTCACAAGTCCTAATCTTTTTCCTTGGAAAGGATTAACGTTAGTAACTAGAGAGCTGGCCAACAACTTCAAATTACCAATTAACTCTTGAGTATTCCAACTCAAGGGTCTCAAATATTAATCAACTCCAAAGTCAAGTTGGGAGCCTACTCCATTGACATGGATGCCAAATTCGCATTCATGTGAAGGGAGTAGAAAGAAGACATGGCAATTAAACTCAATTGAAAATAATCAAGAAATAATGGAATCAAATAGGAAATAAAAGAGTAAGGAAATAGAAAACAAACTAGATTGATAAAAACTTCACAGAGGAAGTAACTCTTTGTAATATCCAACTCAAAAGCATAAAATTAGGAATCCTAAAACTTAGAGAGATGATAGAGCATCTCTCTCTAGAAAACTACATCTAAACCTAAAATTGTGTGAATGAAAGTTGTCTATGATGAATGGATGCATTCCCCCACTTTATAGCCTCTAATATGTGTTTTCTGTGTCGAAAACTGGGTCAAAACATGGCCCGAAATCGCCCCCAGCATTTTCTGTTAATTCTGCAGATCACGCATGTCATGCGTACGCGTCAGTCATGCGTTCGCGTCACTGGTCGTTTTGGCGTGTCACTTGTTCGCGTCAAGCACGCGCTCGCGTCATATTGTAGAATTGCAATCTGCGCGTACGCGTCAAACACGCGCACGCGTCACTGCAATTTTCTCCATGTCGTGCGCACGCGTGAGCCATGCGTGCGCGTCGCTGCTTGCTGGTTATCTCCTTAGTTTTTTGTGTTCCTTCCATTTTTTGCAAGCTTCCTCTCCATCCTCTACGCCATTCCTGCCCTGTGATCTTTGAAAATACTTAATATCAAATGGTAATAAGAGAAGATTAAACATAGCAAAATTAAGATGAAAGAAGCATGTTTTCAATCATAGCACAAAATCAGGAAGGAAAATGTAAAACATGCATTTTGTATGAACAAGTGTACGAAAGATTGATAAAATTCACTCAATTGAGCACAAGATAAACCGTAAAATAGCGGTTTATCAAGTACAAATCCGATTCAGTTCCTCATAAGATCTAAAAGTAGTCCTTAGGTCGGATTATATGTCACGTATCCAAGCGAGGTTTGTCTAATTGAATCTTATGAGAAAACATAATTTTCAAAAGTTGTTCTAATCCAAATTTTATGTCACGTATTCAAAATTAGAGTGATTGAAGATCATGTATGTGTCACACACTTTAAAAATCACTATGTCTAGTCGATTCAAAAAGTCATGTGAAAGAGTTTTCAAGCATAATTTGAATATTAGTTCTATCGAAGCAATAAACAAATTCTAGATCAGATTAGCATACCTTTTGATACTACTAATCCTTTAAGGATGAAGAATGAATAACTAAATCATGAAATAGATCAATGCAAAACATTAAAATAAAAAAAACTTATATTAATAATCCATAGAAACATAAACAGAGCTCCTAACGTTTTAGCAGAGGAATTAGTGGCTCATAATAAAAGTAAAAATAAAAGAGAAGAAGAGAGACACGAGGGATCCAAAGATCCTCTCCCGGATGTCTTCCTTGTGAACCTTGTTCACTTATTTATATCCTAAGTTCTATCTAGAATTCAATTTCAAAATTTAAATCTAATATTTTCTTTAGGAAATATAAGACAACAACCTACTTAAATTCAAATAAAATCTTAACAATGATTCAAATTTAATCTAGAAATAAATCCTAACAGCCAAATCTTATCTTTCTAGAAGAAGTTAATATCAACTAAACATTTGAATCTTGAATCTTTGGGTTGAATTTTAGAACTTCCTGGAAGGAGGAATGGGCTTGGGCTTCAAGTTTTGACGTTTTGGGCACTGATTTTCACAATTAAAAGATGCTAGTCGTGCACAGCTCAAACTAAACGTCCACTATAGACATATCCATATCATTCTGGAGATCTGGATATTAGCTTTCTAACGCCACTAGAAGTGTCTCATTTGGTCCTCTATATCTCAAGTTATGATCACTTGAGTATGAAGAGGTCATGATTAATAGCAATTCACAAATTCCTCTTTAGTTGTAAATTTTCTTGAAAATATAACCTGGATCCATAATAATTCTAAAAAAACTCCAAATACTTGATTAATTTTAAAACTCCACTAGAAACATAAGAATTCTTTATTTAAAATTATAAAAACTAATAAAAAAGAAACATAAAAACTATTACAGATGCTTAGGCATCATAACTTAAACATCGTATTCTGCCGCTAATTTCACCATAGATTACCATTGTAAAAAATAAATTCGCAGGTAAATATTTACTGACGAGATTTATACCATCAGATACAATCCAACGCAAAATTTGACAGTAATCAATTTATCAGCAGATTATTTTCATTATTCTGCCTGTAAATCCGATGGTACTCAACGTTTCTCTTGTAGTATTGGTACTTTTGTAGCAATATATATTTCTTTTAAGGAGGAAGAGGAGTTTGAGTTATGCAGGAGGAGGAGGAGGAGGATGAAGAGTTTTGAGTTATGCAAAATTTATCAGAAAATAGCACCAAAACTGTTTAGTCGTGACATAGAAGTTTAGTTTTGAGCTATGCAAAACTTATCAAAAAATATCACCAGAAGTTTCTCAATTTTGACACCAAAATTTTTTAATCATGACACGAGTTCTTGTTAAGAGGGTGAAATAAGAATTATGAGAATATAAAACAAAGAAGAAGAAGAAGAAGAAGAAGAAGAAGAAGAAGAAGAAGAAGAAAGAAGAAGAAGAAGAAGAAGAAGAAGAAGAAGAAGAAGAAGAAGAAGAAGAAGAAGAAGAAGAAGAAGATGATGATGATGATGATGATGATGATGATGGAGAATTTTGAATTGTGCAGAAAAATAATATCGAAACTTCTTAACAATAACACAATTTTTTTAATTTTGACACCGAAATTTGCTATAAAGACACAAAAATGTCTTCTTTGATACTGCATTTTTTTTTATTCTTTTTTTTTCTTTCTTTTAAGTTGTTTTTACCTCTTCTTTTAGAAGTATTGCTTCTCATATTAGACTTGAATGAACATGTATATTCTATATTGAATTTTTATTTAGTTGAATGAATGTGGGTTCATACTTATTGGATTGAATTCTTACCAGAAACAAAAGTAGCACCAAAATTTGTTTAAAGTGATACCAGAATTTAAATATAATGATACAGAATATAGAAAATAAATTACATACAAAATCACATTGACTCTATAAAATAAAATAAGATAGCATCGAATTAACAACAAAAAATCAGTAACACGACACAAAAAATATTGAATTTTTCTAAAAAATATTACACATTCAATTTAATGAATTGAATGCTTATCTCATCTAGAAAATAACACGTTAAATTCTAAAAAATAACACCGAAATGTCTTCACTTTAATACCAAAATTTCCAACAAAATGATGTGATAGAACTAAGCACTTATTTCATGAAGACTTGAGTTGCAGATTCACAAATTTTAAATAGAAAAGATAATAAGTGAAGAAATTTGTGGATAATGCAGCGAAATTAACAGAACAAGTACAAAAATTCGAAAGAAAATTAACAGTGGTATTTATGTATAAGAAGAAGACGATGTATCTAATATGTAAAATAACACATAAATTTCAAAAACGTAACATCAAAATATCTTCACTCTAACACCAAAATTTTAACTATAACTTCCATAACGACGATGATGGCGATAACGATAACGATAATGGTAATGATGATGATAATGATGGTGACGATAATGAAAGAGTAACAGAAAAATTAAGAAAAATAATAAATCAAATGAGAAAAGAAAAAAAGGAGGAAGAAGATGATCAGACGAGGATGAGGAGGACGTGGTGGTGGTGGTAATCACGACGACGATAACGAAAGAGAAAGATGTTAAAAAAAGGAGGAGAAGAAGAAGAAGCAGCAGCAACAACAGGATGAGTGTGTAAGTAAGAAGAAGAAGAATAAGAAGAAAAAGCGTGTTCGAAGAATAATGGTGCCCACATACATAATATACAAGGTCTTGAAAAAGCCATATGTGATCCTAAAACTCCGACACTTAGATTTAAATCTTAAAGTTTATAAATTGAATACCATAAACAAGATAGGTTATCTAAGGTCCTTATTTCTAATTCCTTTCTAACTTAAGCTCTAATTTCTGCCTTCCTCCAATCCTCCAAAACTCCGATGCACAGTGGTGGACGAAATTGTGATCCATGTTCTAACTATTTTGAGATTAAGGCTTCTATTATGGCACTGGTTGAATTCACAACTCCGTTCGACTAACCAGCAAGTGTACTGGGTCGTCCAAGTAATAAACCTTACGTGAGTAAGGGTCGATCCCACAGAGATTGTTGGTATGCTACTCTCCTACTGCTTCAACTCAATCCTTCTTACTCCTTTCCATGGCAAGCTGTGTATAGGGGTTCACCATCAGCGGTGGCTACTTTCAATCCTCTCGGGAAAATGGTCCTGCGGCTGGCTATAGTCATGGCATCTGTCTGAATTGTGGCTACATCCCATCCTCGCAGTGAAAACTACGCTCACCACTCTGTCTTCACTGTTGGTTCCTCCTACTGAATCCCTTTCTTTTGCGTTGTCACTAACGCCCAGCACTTGCGAGTTTGAAGCACGTCACAGTCATTCATTACCGGAATCCTACTTGGAATACCACAGACAAGGTGAGACTTTCTGGATTCCCAGGATCCTACTCGGAATACCACAGACAAGGTGAGACTTTCCGAATCCTCATAAATGCCGCCATCTATCTAGCTTATACCACGAAGATTCTGTTGGGGAATCTAAGAGATACGCATTCAAGCTCTGTGCATGTAGAAGGAAGTGGTTGTCAATCACGTGCGTTCATAAGTGAGAATGATAATGAGGGTTATCTAATCATCACATTCATCATGTTCTTGGGTACGAATGAATATCTTGGAATAAGAATAAGAGAGATTTGAATAAAAGAGAATAGAATTGCATTAATACTTGAGGTACAGCAGAGCTCCACACCCTTAATCTATGGTGTGCAGAAACTCCACCGTAGAAAATACATAAGTAAAAGGTTCAGAATCCAACAGCATCAGCAGTCCTTTTGTCAGCCTCTTTCAGAGTTTTGCTCAAATCCCTCAATTTCAGCCAGAATTTACCTGAAATCACAGAAAAACACACAAACTCATAGTAAAGTCCAGAAATGTGAATTTAACATAAAAACTAATGAAACATCCCTAAAAGTAGCTTGAACTTACTAAAAACTACCTAAAAACAATGCCAAAAAGCGTATAAATTATCGCTCATCACAACACCAAACTTAATTGTTGCTTGTCCCCAAGCAACTGAAATCAAAGGATAAAAAGAAGAGAATATACTATAAATTCCAGAATATCAATGAATATTAATTGCCAGAATTACCTGAAATCACAGAAAAACACACAACTCATAGTAAAGTCCAGAAATGTGAATTTAACATAAAAACTAATGAAAACATCCCTAAAAGTAGCTTGAACTTACTAAAAACTACCTAAAAACAATGCCAAAAAGCGTATAAATTATCCGCTCATCACAACACCAAACTTAAATTGTTGCTTGTCCCCAAGCAACTGAAATCAAATAGGATAAAAAGAAGAGAATATACTATAAATTCCAGAATATCAATGAATATTAATTATAATTTAGATGAGCGACTTGTAGCTTTTTGCTTCTGAACAGTTTTGGCATCTCACTTTTTCCTTTGAAGTTCTGAATGATTGGCTTCTCTAGGGACTTAGAATTTCGGATAGTGTTATTGACTTTCCTAGTTAAGCATGTTGATTCTTGAACACAGCTACTTATGAGTCTTGGCTGTGGCCCTAAGCACTTTGTTTTCCAGTATTACCACCGGATACATAAATGCCACAGACACATAACTGGGTGAACCTTTTCAGATTGTGACTTAGCTTTGCTAAAGTCCCCAGTTAGTGGTGTCCAGAGCTCTTAAGCACACTGATTTAATTTCCTTGGGCCCTCCTTTCCATTGATCCATTGATGCTCAAAGCCTTGGATCCTTTTCACCCTTGCCTTTTGGTTTTAAGGGCTATTGGCTTTTTCTACTGCTCCTTCTTTTTTTTTCTCTATTTTTTTTTGCCATTTTTTTTCTCTTTTTTTTCGCAAGCTTTCTTTTTCACTGCTTTTTCTTGCTTCAAGAATCAATTTCATGATTTTTTTCAGATCATCAATAACATTTCTCTTTGTTCATCATTCTTTCAAGAGCCAACAATTTTAACATTCATAAACAACAAGATCAAAAGACATATGCACTGTTCAAGCATTCATTCAGAAAACAAAAAGTATTGTCACCACATCAATATAATTAAATTAAATTCAAGGATAAATTCGAAATTCATGTACTTCTTGTTCTTTTGAATTAAAACATTTTTCTTTTAAGAGAGGTGAAGGATTAATGGAATTTATTCATAGCTTTAAAGCATGGTTACATACTAATGATCATGAAATAAAGACACAAAACATAAATAAACACAATACTAAAAACCGAAAACAGAAAGAAATAAAGAACAAGGAATGAATCCACCTTTAGTGGCGTCTTCTTCTTGAAGGACCAATGATGTTCTTTAGCTCTTCTATGTCCCTTCCTTGCCTTTGTTGCTCCTCCCTCATTGCTCTTTGATCTTCTCTTATTTCTTGGAGAATGATGGAGTGCTCATGATGTTCCACCCTTAATTGTTTCACATTGTGGCTTAAATCTTCTAAGGAGGTGTTGAGTTGCCCCCAATAATTGTTTGGGGGAAAGTGCATCCCTTGGGGCATCTCAGGAATTTGTTGATGATGAGCTTCCTCATGCACTTCTTGAGGGCTGTGAGAAGCTTCTCTTGCTTGCTCCATCCTTCTCTTGGTGATGGGCTTATCTTCTTCAATGGAGACATCTCCTTCTATGATAACTCCAGCTGAGTAACATAGATGGCAAATAAGGTGAGGAAAAGCTAGTCGTGCCATAGGTGAGGGCTTGTCGGCTATTTTGTAGATTTCATTGGAGATGACCTCATGAACTTCTACTTCCTCTCCAATCATGATGCTATGAATCATGATGGCCCGATCCACAGTAACTTCAGATCGGTTGCTAGTAGGAATGATGGATCATTGAATGAACTCCAACCATCCTCTAGCTATAGGCTTGAGGTCCAGTCTTCTTAGTTGGACTGGCTTGCCCTTGGAATCTATTCTCCTCTGAGCTCCTTCCACACAAATGTCCATAAGGACTTGGTCCAACCTTTGATTAAAGTTGACCCTCCTAGTGTAGGGGCGTTCATCACCTTGCATCATAGGCAAGTGAAATGCCAACCTCACATTTTCCGGACTGAAATCCAAGTATTTCCCCCTAACCATTGTGAGATAATTCTTTGGACTCGGGTTCATACCTTGGTCATGGTTCCTAGTGATCCATGCATTGGCATAGAACTCTTGAACCATTAAGATCCCGACTTGTTGCATGGGGTTGGTTAAGACTTCCCAACCTCTTCTTCGAACTTCATGTCGGATCTCCGGATACTCATTTTTCTTGAGCTTGAAAGGGACCTCAGGGATCACCTTCTTCTTTGCCACAACATCATAGAAGTGGTCTTGATGGCTCTTGGAGATGAATCTTTCCATCTCCCATGACTCGGAGGTGGAAGCTTTTGTCTTCCCTTTTCCTTTTCTTGAGGAAACTCCGGCCTTAGGTGCCATTGGTAATGGAAAAACAAAAAGCTTATGCTTTTTTACCACACCAAACTTAAATTTTGCTCGTCCTCGAGCATAAAAAGAAAAGAAGAGTAGAAGAAGAAGAAGAAAATATGGTAGAGAGGGAGAGAGGTAGGTTCGGCTATGTGGGAGAAGAAGGTGTAGTGTTGTGTGAAAATGAAGGAGAAGGGAAGGGTTTTTATAGGGAGAGGGGAGGGTGGGTATTCGGCCAAATTGGGTGGGAATGGGTGGAAAAGTGAATTTGAATTTTATGAAGGTAGGTGGGGTTTATGGGGAAGAGTGGGGTGATGTGAATGGTGAATGGGGGAATTGGGAAAAGGAATTGAGGTGATTGGTGATGGGTGTTGGGAAGTGTGACATGGGGAGTAGAGAGAATGAGATTTAGGATTAGGAGAGTGTGATTAGGATTAAAAAGGTAAGGTGGGAATATGGTAGGTGGGGATCCTGTGGGGTCCACAGATCCTGTGGGGTGATCTTGTGGGGTCCACAGATCCTGAGGTGTAAACAAATACCATTCCTTCACCATATAGGCATGTAAAATGCCTTCATGCATCATTCTGGCGTTCAAACGCCCATTGATGCATGTTCTGGGCGTTCAACGCCCATGTAATGCATGTTTTCTGGCGTTGAACGCCAGTTTCATGCTTGTTACTGGCGTTCAGCGCCAGCTTTTCTCCTCTAGGCACATTGCTGGCGTTCAACGCCAGGATGTTGCTTGTTTCTGGCGTTCAGCGCCAGAATGGTGCTCTGTTCTGGCGTTGAACGCCAGCCAGATGCATCTTACTGGCGTTGAACGCCAGCCTGTGCGTCCTCCAGGGTGAAAATTTTTTTCTGCTGTTTTTGACTCTGTTTTTAATTTTTTTTTTGATTTTTTTCGTGACTCCTCATGATCATGTACCTAATAAAACACAAAATAACAATAAAACTAAATAAAATAAAATTAGATAAATAAAATTGGGTTGCCTCCCAACAAGCGCTTCTTTAATGTCAATAGCTTGACAGTGGCTCTCATGGAGCCACAAGGTGATCAGGTCAATTTTAGTGTGGTCCCAACACCAAACTTAGAGTTTGGATATGGGATCTCAACACCAAACTTAGAGTTTGGTTGTGGCCTCACAACACCAAACTTAGAGTTTGACTGTGGGGGCTCTTCTTGACTCTGAACTGAGAGAAGCTCTTCATGCTTACTCTCTTTTGTCACAGAGGGATGGCCATGTGCCTTAAACACAAGGTAGTCCCCATTCAATTGAAGGACTAATTCACCTCTATTGACATCTATCACAGCTCCTGCTGTGGCTAGGAAAGGTCTTCCAAGGATGATGCAATCATCCTCTTCCTTCCTAGTGTCTAAGATTATGAAATTAGCAGGGATGTAAAGGCCTTCAACCTTTACTAGCACGTCCTCTACTATTCCATAGGCTTGTCTCAATGACTTGTCAGCCAGTTGTAATGAGAACAAGGCAGGTTGTACCTCAATGATCCCCAGCTTCTCCATTACAGAGAGTGGCATTAGATTTATCCCTGACCCCAGATCACACAGAGCTTTTTCAAAGATCATGGTGCCTATGGTACAAGGTATTAAGAACTTGCCAGGATCTTGTTTCTTTTGAGGTAGAATTTTCTGAATCCAAGTATCCAGTTCATTAATGAGCAAGGGAGGTTCACTTTCCCAAGTCTCATTACCAAACAACTTGGCATTCAGCTTCATGATAGCTCCTAAATATTGAGCAACTTGCTCTCCAGTTACATCTTCATCCTCTTCAGAGGATGAATAGTCTTCAGAGCTCATGAATGGCAGAAGGAGATTCAATGGAATCTCTATGGTCTCTGTATGAGCCTCAGATTCTTCTGGATCCTTAATAGGAAACTCCTTCTTGCTTGAGGGTCGTCCCAGGAGGTCTTCCTCACTAGGATTTTCGTTCTCCTCCTCCCTTGTGCATTCGGCCATATTGACTATGTCAATGGCTTTGCACTCTCCTTTTGGATTCTCTTCTGTATTGCTTGGGAGAATACTGGGAGGAGTTTCAATGACTTTCTTACTCAGCTGGCCCACTTGTGCCTCCAAATTTCTAATGGAGGATCTTGTTTCATTCATGAAACTAAAAGTGGCCTTTGACAGATCAGAGACTACATTGGCTAGATTAGAAGTGTTTTGTTCAGAATTCTCTGTCTGTTGCTGAGGAGATGATGGATATGGCTTGCTATTGCCCAGCCTGTTGCGTCCACCATTGTTAAAACCTTGTTGAGGTTTTTGTTGATCATTCCATGAGAAATTTGGATGATTTCTCCATGATGAGTTATAGGTGTTTCCATAAGGTTCACCCATGTAATTAACCTCTGCCATGGCAGGGTTCTCAGGATCATAAGCTTCTTCAGAAGCTGCCTCTCTAGTACTGTTGGATGCCTGTTGCAATCCATTCAGATTTTGAGAGATCATGTTAACCTGTTGAGTCAACACTTTGTTCTGAGCCAATATGGCATTCAGAGCATCAATTTCAAGAACTCCTTTCTTCTGAGGTATCCCATTGTTCACAGAATTCCTCTCAGAAGTGTACATGAACTGGTTATTTGCAACCATGTCAATGAGTTCTTGAGCCTCTTCAGGCGTTTTCTTCGGGTGAATAGATCCACCTGCAGAATGATCCAATGACATTTTCGAAAATTCAGAGAGACCATAATAGAATATATCTAATATGGTCCATTTTGAGAACATGTCAGATGGACATCTCTTGGTCAGCTGCTTGTATCTTTCCCAAGCTTCATAGAGGGATTCACCATCTTTTTGTTTGAAGGTTTGAACATCCACTCTTAGCTTGCTCAGCTTTTGAGGAGGAAAGAATTTATCCAAGAAGGCAGTGACCAGCTTATCCCATGAGTCCAGGCTATCCTTGGGTTGTGAATCCAACCATATTCTAGCTCTGTCTCTTACAGCAAAAGGGAAAAGCATGAGTCTGTAGACCTCAAGATCAACTCCATTCGTCTTTATAGTCTCACAGATCTGCAAGAACTCAGCTAAAAACTGGTAAGGATCTTCAGATGGAAGTCCATAAAACTTGCAGTTTTGTTGCATTAAAGCAACTAGCTGAGGTTTCAGCTCAAAGTTGTTGGCTCCAATGGCAGGAATGGAGATGCTTCTTCCATCAAACTTGGACGTTGGTTTTGTGAAGTCACCAAGCATTCTCCTTGCATTATTATTATTATTTTCAGCTGCCATCTCTTTCTCTTGTTCAAAAATTTCTAAAAGGTTGCTTCTGGATTGTTGTAATTTAGCTTCTCTTAATTTTTTCTTCAGAGTTCTTTCAGGTTCTGGATCAATCTCAACAAGAGTGCCTTTATCCTTGTTCCTGCTCATATGAAAGAGAAGAAAACAAGAAAGGAAAGAGGAATCCTCTATGTCACAGTATAGAGATTCCTTTATGTTAGTAGAAAAAGAAAGGGGTAGAAGAATGAAGAAGAGGGTTCGGATTTTTGGATGAAGAGAGGTGAAGAGAAGTGTTAGTAAACAATTAATTAAATAAAATAAGAAAAGAGAGGGAGAATTTTCGAAAATAATTTTGAAAAAGGGGTTAGTAATTTTTGAAAATTAAAGATAAGATAAGATTAAAATTAAAATTTAAAACAAAAAGAATTTTTGAAAAAGAGGTGAGATATTTTCGAAAATAGAAGAGAGAGAAGTAGTTAGGTTGTTTTGAAAAAGATAAGAAACAAACAAAAAGTTAGTTAGTTGATTGAAAAAGATTTGAAATCAAATTTGAAAAGATAAGAAGATAAGAAGTTTAGATAAGATATTTTGAAATCAAATTTTGAAAAATATAAAATTTTTGAAAAAGATAAAATAAAAGATAAAAAGATAAGATTTTTAAGAAAAAGATATTTTGAAAAAGATTTAATTTTTAAAATGACTAAACTAACAAGAAACTACAAGATAAGATTCTAGATTTTAAAGATTGAACCTTTCTTATCAAGAAAGTAACAAACTTCAAATTTTTGAACCAATCACATTAATTGTTAGCTAAATTTCGAAAATTAGATGTAAAGATAAGAAAAAGATTTTGAAAATATTTTGAAAAAGATTTTTGAAATTTTCGAAAAAAATAAATAAAAAAAATGAAAAAGATATGATTTTTGAAAAAGATTTTGAAAAGATAAGATTTTTAAAATTTGAAATTTTGACTTGACTTGTAAGAAACAACTAATTTTGAAAATTTTTGATCAAGTCAACCCAAAATTTCGAAAATTTGGAGGGAAATAAGGAAAAGATATTTTTTTGATTTTTTGAATTTTTAATTATGAGAGAGAAAAACAACAAAAATACTCAATGCATAAAATTTTTAGATCAAAACAATGAATGCATGCAAGAATGCCATGAATGTCAAGATGAACACCAAGAACACTTTGAAGATCATGATGAACATCAAGAACATATTTTTGAAAAAAATTTTAATGCAAAGAAAACATGCAAGACACCAAACTTAGAAATCTTTAATGCATGAAAAATATGAATGCAAAGATGCACATGAAAAACAAGAAAAGACACAAAACAAGAAATCATCAAGATCAAACAAGAAGACTTGTCAAGAACAACTTGAAGATCATGAAGAACACTATGAATGCATGGGATTTTCGAAAAAATGCAAGAAAAATTTTTAAAGCATGCAATTGACACCAAACTTAAAAATTGACTCAAGACTCAAACAAGAAACACAAAATATTTTTTTTATTTTTATGATTTTATGAAATTTTTTGAATTTTTATTAATTTTTTCGAAAATAAAGTTTAGAAAAACGAAAAATAAAAGAAAAATTTTGAAAAAGATTTTTGAAAAGAAAATTACCTAATCTGAGCAACAAGATGAACCGTCAGTTGTCCATACTCGAACAATCCCCGGCAACGGCGCCAAAAACTTGGTGTTGTTGCCGGATTAAAAACTTGGCACCATTGTGGGTTGGAAACAATTGTTTGAATTGTTGTTCGAAATTGATTGTTCTCCGGCAACGGCGCCAAAAACTTGGTGGACGAAATTGTGATCCATGTTCTAACTATTTTGAGATGAAGGCTTCTATTATGGCACTGGTTGAATCCACAACTCCGTTCAACTAACCAGCAAGTGTACTGGGTCGTCCAAGTAATAAACCTTACGTGAGTAAGGGTCGATCCCACAGAGATTGTTGGTATGAAGCAAGCTATGGTCACCTTGTAAATCTCAGTTAGGCAGATTAAATTTGTTTATGGTTTCGAAAATTAATAATAAAAAGAAGAAATAATAAAAGGGATAGGATACTTATGCAGATTCATTGGTGGGAATTTCAGATAAGCGAATGGAGATACTGTATGGCTCAAGAACGCCTACTCTCCTACTGCTTCAACTCAATCCTTCTTACTCCTTTCCATGGCAAGCTGTGTATAGGGGTTCACCATCAGCGGTGGCTACTTTCAATCCTCTCGGGAAAATGGTCCTCTGCGGCTGTCACTCGCATGGCTAATCGTCTGGAGGCATCACCCATGGTTGATGGCTACATCCCATCCTCGCAGTGAAAACTACGCTCACGCACTCTGTCACAGCACGGCTAATCACTGGTTGGTTCCCGCTCCTACTGGAATAGAATCCCTTGATTCTTTTGCGTTTGTCACTAACGCCCAGCACTTGCGAGTTTGAAGCACGTCACAGTCATTCATTACCGGAATCCTACTTGGAATACCACAGACAAGGTGA